>NW_017670373.1:489188-613641 GCF_001879085.1 Nicotiana attenuata | reverse complement strand
AAAAAGCCGATACCGGAAAAGGGGGCATAGGATATAGGGTCGGTCCAGCCTGGGCTACCCTCACATGTATACTGAGCTGGTAAGGCGGGGATTGCAAACCTTCATTGACGAGCCGGGCGAGGGGAATTTGATGGTTGTCCGCGAGTTTTACGCCAATGTGAAAGAATATGTGAATGGCGTCGTAACTGTGCGCAGAAAGGCGGTGGATGCCTCTATGGAGGTTATACGAAGGATATACCAGTTTCCCCTTCCTGTGGATCCTTATGAAGACGGATATGAAATGTATGGCAGGTCACACACGCAGTGGGTGATGTTCTTTGAAACAATCTGTGTACCCGGAAAGGAAGTTGTATGGATGAAGTATGGTCAGAAATTTCACTCCGCGGCGCTAACCTTTGAAGGGAAGTGCTGGTTATATGTTATTAACAACCGCCTGATCCCATCCTCCAACACCACGGAGGTGAATGGTCCTCGAGCGGCTCTGATTAGGTGCTTTATGACTGGCCACAACTTTGACGTGGCCAAGGTGATTCATGAGGAGATGTTCATTCGTTGTCCGGTGAAAAGGTATGAGTTCTTTTTCCCTTCCTTGGTTACTAAACTATGTCGGGCAGCTCGGGTGCTGGAAAATCTGGATGTAGATGGGAGAGTGCCAAGAGACCACAAGTTTCGAGCTGACAAGGTCACTACTGGTAAGGAGCCGGTGGTAGCAGGTGGTGATGCTAGTGGTGATTCTGATGATTCTGAGGATACGGAGGCTGAGCAGGAGGAGGTGAGGGCCGAGCCACAGGCCCATGAGCAAATTACAGCAGCTGCAGCACCATCTGGGATTGCAGCACCATCTGGAGCTGCTCGGGTTACCTGGTTCACAGCTTTGGAGCAGGAGGTGGCTGGATTGCGTACCTCGGTCGCTAACTTGGGTACACGTGTTGACGCGGTGGCTGCCCAGCAAGTGAAATCAGAGAAGAGAATCTTGGGCTGGTTGAGAGCTCTGGGTCGTGCTTGCAATTTGAACCCAGACACGGTCTCCGATCAAGAGTGATATTTCAGGGAAGTTCCTTTACCTCACTGTTCTTTATTTTGTATGCCATGGGGACATGGCTTCCTTTTAAGTGTGGGGTGGGGGATACTTCAGTGTATGTATGTATATGTAACAGTTTGACTGTTTGATGTTTCTTTGTTTCTTCTTGATTGTTTTTGGTGTTTTGAGTAATAGTTACATTAGGTAAGCTTAAGGTAGGTAAGCTGACTTGTCTCGACGACGGATCTTTTTCGACGGGGTTCTTGAGGGTCTAAGTCGACGTAAAGAAAAAAAATAGAAAAAAATAGAAAAAAAAAAGAGAGAATGAGTAAATGTAGTAGTTGATAAGTGGTGACTTGATACAATTGCACCTAATGGAGTGAGATGTTATAAATAAAAATGTTGTGGAATGTCTGGTTGACATAAGTATGATTTTGAAGGTTAATGTGATTGTATTAAAAGTGCTTAGGGAGGTTAGTCACTATATCCAAATATATCCTACCCATCTCTTAGCCTACATTACAACCAAGTGAAGTCCTAATTGATCTTAGACTGAATGGGCTCGATTAGCAGAGTAGTACACTACGGGCAAGTCTATGGTGCGTTTTTGTGGCATGTGAATGTTCTTTTTGAGAGTGAGCAAATTTTATCTATCTAAGTTCCTAATTGTTCTTAATATTAATATTTGTGGAACTACTCTCGTGTGTGATGTGAGGTCATGTGATTCACGAAGGAAAGGTAAGTCTTGACTACTGTATAGAGTAATTTGAGTAAATACGAATATTGCACGGCACGTGAGAGTCGACTTTTGAGGCAAAGATTGTTCACTACTAGGCGTTACTTTGGTGATTTGTTCTTGGTGTGATACGTTAGGGGAAAAGGCTTAGTGAAGGAACCTTTATAGAGTGTGGTGGATTGCTCGAGGACTAGCAATGATTTAAGTGAGGGGTGTTGATAATAGGCTAGACGCATGTAATTTGGCGACTGTTTATGCCCCAGCTTGACTATGTTTCACTGTTATAGGATAGTTAAATGATGATAAATTGGCTATAATTGTGAATTTCATGTTTTGCAGGAGCGAGTTGCGTGTATGAGGACGTAGAACTGTAATTAGAGCTAAATTGAAGCAAGGGAAGCCCATCGGAGCTGAGTACATTGGAAGAAGAGAGAAAGAAAGGCTGAAATGATGACCCAGACTAGCGCGCCCACTAGCGCGTCCACTAGCGCGACCGCGCTAGCCCAGGAGTACGAGGCAGAATGTTATTCCATATGCGCGGTCAGTAGCACGCCCATTAGCGCGACCGCGCTATTCCAGTTCCGAAAAATAAAATTCAGGGGTAAACTTGGAAGTTCGGGGGTAATTCCACTTAACCTATAAAAGGTCCAGTTCGCCCAAAGGAGTATTATCAAGGTTTTTATAGCTTAGTTGAAGGCAAGGAGAGGCAAGAGGCAAGGAGGATAATTCAACATCGAGTTCTTCCTTTCTTCCTTTTGTGTTTTTACCATTTGTGATTAATTTGGCTTTTGTTATAATGAACACTAGTATGAGTAGCTAAATATTTGGTCTGGTTTTGATGGAATCTATTGAAGGATGAACTTCTTGATATGTTAATATAGTTTGCCCGGTTTATTCTCTATTTGTTCAACTATGTTCTTGTTGTAGTTAATTGATAGGATCCCCAATTAGTTGTGCCTATTTAGTATGTATTACTCGGGAGAGAATGCATATTTAGGTAATTGTTGAACAACACCACTCCCAGAGTATATGAGGGATCAATAACCGAGGATTTAAAGGTGGGATTAGGGATAACGAAGCCTTGGGTGCAATCTTAAGTGAGTTGTAATAAAAGCCAGCTAGCGTAACTCGGGAGAGTGCATCTAGTAAATTGTTGTGATTACTCGGGAGAGATTTACGGTAATAAGAGTGCTCATGATTGATAGAGACGATTAGGCAAATCTATATAAAACATAACATGAAGGGATTCCATCAATAGGGAAAATCATAACCTTAGATCCTTCTCTTAATTGTTTACAACTTAATCATAGTTAGACTTTGTTTACTTAATTGCAGTCAGTTATAGTTAGTAAAAATATCCTCAATTTTTATTCAAAACGTTTGGGAAGTTGATTACGTACAATTTAGTGAGTCTAACAAGAGTAATTGATAGGTTAATTCCTTGTGGGTTCGACTCTGGGCTAAATACTCAGATTATATTTGCAACGTCCGCTTAGTCCTTTTTAATAAGGCATAGTTGGGCGTGATCATCGATCAAGCAAAGCCGCCCTTTGGTTTAAGTATCAAGAGAGACTTAATAAAATAAGTGACCTAAAGCTAAATTTTAGTAACAGACCTTAAACTTTATTTTATATGTATGTATATTGTCATGCAAAAAAGTTGGTGTCTCCTTTCTGTTTTTCGCATTTACTTACATAGTGCAGTACTCTTACAAGAAATGGAGCATTGACAATAAACATCTATTAGTAATATTTATTTATATTGTTAAAGGTTAATTCAAGTTAATAAAATATTAGCCATGTGTTTCAGTACACTACCTTGGATCTTATTGTAAAAATACATATTTATTAATACGAAAATTTGAGTAGTTTAATCCATAGATCAAGAATATTTCTATTGTTATAATTTGAGAATTTAAAATAAATAATTAAAAACTCGAAAATGAGATTTTTGGCATTCTTAAAATCACATACAAGGAAAAATGTAATTTTTTTTATTATTAATATAAAAGGTGAAATAATGAACAAAATAGAGTTTAAATATTTATAGTAACTTTTTGACAGAGGTGATAATTTTCTACTGGTTAAAAAAGGCCTCACCCGAAGAAGAAACAACTTATTGTAACTTGAAAGATTAAAATAAAAACTTTAAAACTTAAAGATAAGATTTAATGCATTCATGTGTCATCTTACAAAATAATAAAAATTTGTATTAATCAAAAAGACCTTGTGAACTGGTATTTACAACTTTCTTAACGTGACTATAAAAGGAGATAATAAACTTTTATTAAATTTACTGATTTCCTACCATTTTAATAACTTGATGACTTGGAAACAATGATCATAAGAAAATAGTGAGATTTTTAAAAATTAATTGCAACTTTTTAACAAAAATTATACTCCAGTTTTCTTATGGTAAATATAAGGTTTATGATGGAGAATTAACATTAATAGCTTCTTGAGAAACTGAAGTAAAATTTTCGAAAGGAGATAAACTCCTAACATCATCATACAAAGAAAATAATTTTGTATTAAATAAAAAATCAAATAATGAATACAAGAAATATTAATGTTTTTAATGATTAATCATAATTACAATTTTAATAAGGTACCTAATAAGTAATAACAGTGACGATGAGCAGCATTAATTACATTCAGTTTGTCTTTGTATCCTATATTGGTTACTGCCTTTTGGAGCTCCCAAGTTTGATGGTAATACTACTTGTCCTCGAGGTTTTTTCTCAATGCTGACCAGCGCTATGCATGTTCTGCCTTGGAGTAATTTATGAAAACCTCTCATTGGCTCAAATAGTACGTAAAAGACGAGGAATGGGCTGAAGAGTAAACTAATCTTTAAGCTGACACACGACTAATTGAAAGCTGATATTCAACACAAATATAAGGGATCTGTTGGATTAGTAAATCTAAGTTGCTCTTTCAATGGGGAGGCAAGAAATTATGCAGTTATCACTTTAATACACGGAAGGTAACAACAATCTTAAAATTGTAATCCTGAAAGTATAATTATACTTTCTATATGAAATAAATTACTTTCTCCGTCTCGATTTATGTAGCAGTCGAGCTTTAAAATGAAGAAACACTTTTTAAATTTATAATCTAAAATAAATCATAAATATTTATATAGTTGTAAATCAATTCATCAATGGTAACGTAAAAGTTCTAAAAATAAATTATTTCTAAATAAGGAAAAATAACATTCTTTTTGTTTGAAAGAGTGCCACCTAAATGGAAATGGACAGAGTACTAAAAGTTTGGTATAACATTAGATTGATATTAGCTAATACTAATAACCAAATAATAAATGCAATCCCAGAACAAAACGCTCTCTGAAGGTCTCGCCATATAACCGTTAAACATTGTCTATCATACCCTCTATTTTCATTTATATGAAATAGTTTAACTCACCAGTACAAAAAAGAATAAAAACTTTTAAAACTCTTGATCTTAAATATACCTTTATAATTATAAGACTTCTATAATAGTACTTTCAAATAGTATATTCTAATATTCGTGTGGCTACAAGTCATGTTTTAGAATTTGCCAAATCATTTTTGAGCGACAAAATTACTAGGAATTCCTCTCTCCATACTCAAAGGCGGATGTATTGTACTGTCTACGGGTTCAACTGAACCCATAACTTTCAACACGGAGTAATATGTAAAAATTCATTAAAATTGTAAAAATAATATATATGAACTCATAACTTTAAAAATATAAAGAATTTAATATTAAAAATATTAAAATTGAACCCATAAAATTTAAATTATGGATCCGCTTCTGTCCAGACGAAGATGCTCCAGTCTTTCGTTAACGCTATTATGTAGGGAAAAAATTGCTTGTGATAAAATAGAAATTATTCCCAAATTTAATAGCGTGTTATTCTTTTTTAAACTAACCTACAACTAAAATTACATAAATTAAACGAAAATAGGAATCAAACTCGTATAAGAGCCTTTTTTCGAGCGAAGCTCCAATATGAATTGGGAAAAGTTATGAGTTAGATTAATTGAGAATCCTCGTTATGCTTTGGTTAAATTTTAATATTTCGATTTTTAAAGTTTTTTACTAAGTTCAGCATCGGATGAAAGTAATATAAAACAAAACCTTTATCCCCATCTCTCATTGTAACCACTAAAATATCCATATAGTTGAAGATCGTTGTCGAATTCATTTTTTAGTGTCTGAAGGGCAAATAAGATGGACAATAAATAGTACTGATACAAAAATATAATGATAGTTTTGCCTTTTAATTATTGGAAGTCAGAAACTGAAACTAAACATTGTTTAAAGCAATTGAACTGAAAGAACAGCACGCAGAATACCAAACAACTCATAATCAACAAATAACAGCGCAATTGAACTAAAAGAACAGCACGCAGAGAACTAAAGCGCTCATAATCAACAAATTCATTCTCCTCATAGTGAGAATTGCTTCTATAAATGCATAATCAAACACCAGAAACGCTTAACGAAATTATTCTTTGTCAATTGTCATAACCGGGTTTGCCAATACGCACGTCTTTCAAAAGATCGACTATATAACATTATATGATTATTTCAAAAGATATAGATGTCATATAAGGAAAGCTAATTCTTGGATGAAGCATATTTTTATAATTTAGTAAAATGATTATGACATGAGCTCCTTTTTTGGATAAGAGACGTGATATGGCTTATGAGCTCTTGACTGGAGAAAGGCTTACCCAATACACATTATATACACGTGCACACAGAAAATCTCCAGCCAGCATCTGCTCTTCATGCATCGCAAATACATAAACTACAAACAGCATCAAAAGCTGCATCGCAACAGCCGACCATCATCAGCACAACCAACACATCATCTACCAATCAGGCTCATCAAATTTCACGAACTATAAGTTACAAGGACTGTGGACAGCCACATCATCATCATCATCATCTGACATCAACCTCACCATCCTTCTCTCGATCATAACTATAAAACCCAGCACGAGTTTGGTTATAAAGTTAGTACATCCATAAGGAACATACATTGCCTTAATAGTGGGAAGTACAGTAGGAATATATAGAAGCAACAGTTGTATGCAAGCATATTGCAGAAAGTGTTTAAGAGGAATCCCTCAATATAATTTCAGCATCATGACTCATTTAAGTTCCCAACCATAGTACCATAACACTGAAAACATAAAGATAGCAAGCATGCACTATGTAGAGTACAGAAACATTAAACACCAGGAGACCAGTCCTACCAAAATGTCAGCTAATACTTTGCCTAGATATTGCATCACACAGTTCGCATTCTGACACAGTCAGAAGACAGCTAAAAGTGGACGGACTTCATTAGCCCCTCCTCACATTATGCCAGCAGAAAATTACTCCTGAAATGTAGATAAATAAAGTAAGACATAAATGCTTTAGCAAATAGATTTAGTCAGAGAAATGGGATTGATCAGATCAAAGCTCAGCTTATCACCTCATCAGCACGAGGAGAAGGGCTTCGTGAATCAATTGCTCGACCAGGAGGGGATCGGCTTCGAGGAGTTGGAGAACGTTCAATGTGACTGCGCTTCTCAGGGCTTCCTTTTTTGGGTGATAAGCTTCTACGAGGGGACTCTTTCCTGTAAGGACTGGGACTACGCCGAGGTGGGGAGGCACTGCAATAAATTTCACAATAACTGCCTGATATAATGCAAAGACAAGACAATACAGGTCGTACATAATAGAGCAAGTCAATACCTGTCAAATGGACTCCTCCTATAGTGTTTTTTGTCACGTCCCCTGCCACGATCTCGATCATAGTCCGGACTTAAGCTGTGGCTCCTACTTCGACGGCGATAATCCCGATCTCTCCGCTTATGCCTGTCACGCTCATAACGATCAACGCTTCTGCTCCTACTTTTCCTGTACTCTCTATCTCTATAGTGATCATCGCGGTATCTGTTAAAGGTGAAACCCAGCAAACTCATAAACCCAAGATCAATCACCAGGTGTACAAAAAAATGAAGAAAGCTGTTAGCAATTATTGAACCAACAATATTTCCACAACTAAGAAAACAATCGATGGAAGTAAGCTACGCACAAGCTTCCCATAGTTCAGTTCCACGTGAGTTGTCTTAGCAATGCAGTATTCAACTTGCATTTTGAGCTCAAAAGCTGAGTCTCCAGTAAAAACCATACAAGGTACATTCAGCACACTTCTCGCTTCACCATATAAGCGGGTCAGACACCGGACGAGATCAGATGTGGTTTTTGTTCCCTTTTCCAAGTAAATTGTGTTTTCTAAACATCATACAGTTTCCTTCTCTACTATAAGCATGTGGTATTTTATAAACATCGTATACGAAACAACAATAGCAGAACCTAAAAGCTCTTCTCAATGAAGGATATACCATCAACCATACAATTTACGAACTCCAAAAATATGCTTAAAACATAAAAAGAAGGGATTTTAAAATAAGTGTGGACTCCACATGAAATCTTAACTCTCATTGCCTCCAACATTTAGAGTTCCTGACTTGCCACATGGTCCATATGACTTTAAGGCATCCGCTACTCCAGAATCATCTCAGCTGTTTGACAATCCACACACCCTTTCCCCCCAGAAAAGGTGATATCAAAGGAAGATAGAGGTGTGCTAAACATAGAAGCATACAGCTATGAATTGGAAAGGAAACTAGAATAATAACTGAGAGCAAACAATGGTAATAACAGATAAGAGTTGCTATATAAAACATGTTGGAACTTGGAAGCACTTGGACAACTCCAACCCAACCAGGGGTCATTTGGTAAAGCATGACCTTACCTTTTCTGCAAATTCAATTTATCTAAGGAGTAATACTAACTCACATTCAGGGGTCATTTGGTATGTGGGATAAGGGATAATATTCCCGAGATTATATGCGGGATTATTTTATTTGCGTTTGGATGCATTTTTAAATCCAGGATTAGCAATCCCGAGATTAATTACTCCCACAATTGGGTATTATTCTATCCCACATTGAGGGTAGGATAATAATACAGGGATTAATCAAACCCGGGATAAACACTAAAATGACACAGATGCCCTTCTCCAAGGCTTTTCCCCAAAGTCTTTAAACAATCCAAGGTTAAAATTGAAAATAAAAATGTATGGGGCGGAGTGTTGGCCAGTCAAGAACTCCTATGTTCAGAGGATGAAAGTAGGGGTGTTCATTCGATTTATCGATTCGATTTTGACCCTTATCGATAATTACTTATCGATTATCGATTTGTACATATGCTTATCCTTATCGTTTCAATAAGGTTTCGATTTTTTCGATTTTGATTTTTTGGATTTCGATTTATCGATTTTGGGGGCTTATCGATTCGGTTATCGATTACACCAATAAGAAAATTTGCGAGAGTCCACGGAAAGTATATCGCTATAAACGCGCCTAACTAATATGGACAAAAAGAAGGAAACAATCCATAGGAAGCGGAGCAACCTCTACGTATTGCCCATTCGCCATCCTTGGTGAGTCCGGTTTTCTGTGCTACGTTATTCTTAGATCCAGCGAAATCATTGGTATTGGTTTCAGAGTCCACTGGCTGTCTAGAAAGCCGATTGTCAACTTGAATGTTTACACAAGAATCTCCAATCCAAGCCTCTTTTGTCAATCCGGGGCAATCGAGTGGCATAAGCTATTTCTATAAACAGGCTTTCGAGAATAAATTGGAGGACTACCGATTGATTGACCCCGGAAGTAAAGAATGACGGTTCGACGAGCTCTTATTCGCCCCTGGCGGACCTGTATACTCTTGTCCTGTTGGGTATAAAGGACACGGGGAGCTGCCTTGGGTATCTCCGAGGACTTGAGCTAAGGGATTGTTTACTGAACGTCCCATACTTTACCTATCATTCGGTGAAGTGCCCCCTTCCATTTCTTAGGTAAGAGGAATCTACCCGTAATGCGTGAACCAGTGCCCTTTTCTTTTGTACTAATCAACTATATGAAATATAGAAAAGAAGGTCTTCAATCTTCACACTTATGCGTGTTTGGAACATTTTGAGGTCAGCTTTGAGTGGTTGATTTTTTCCAACTTCCATATCAATTATGGAGAGAGAGAGATCGAAGGTCTTGTCGTGCGTCTTGGAGCGAATAATTGCTTAAAATAAAGGCCGTTAAGGTCACATTGACATAGAATAATACGGATTAGCTCGCCCAGTGAGAAAGGCCCTGACCCTGCCAACCAAGTATCAAAAAGAAAGAGAGAAAAATCGGATATGAATAAGGGATAGGCAAGTCCCATTCAANAGCATACCAGGAGAGATAAGATTAGGAACGAAGGTTATTCAGGACAAAAGTGGGAGTGGCCCCCGTGGAGGACAAGATGCGGGAGTTGAGGCTGAGATGGTTCGGGCACGTGCAAAGGAGGAGTACGGATGCTCCTATTAAGAGGTGTGAGAAGCTGGCCGTGGCGAAGTTGAGAAGGGGTAGAGGAAGGCCGAAGAAATATTAGGGAGAGGTGATTAGGCAAGATATGGCGCTACTTCAGCTCACTGAGGACATGATCCAGGATAGAAGGGTGTGGAGGTCGAAGATTAGGGTAGTTGGCTAGTAGGTAGTCGAGAGTTCCCCATTCTTTTTTAGTAGCATTAGTAGCTCCCTTGTTTTTTCGTTCACACCGTGCATCATATGTTCCAGTTTGATACTGTTTGATGCTATTTTCTGTTGCTGGTTTCGTTGTTGTTGTTGTTATTGTTGTTACTATAGTTGTATTTCTCCCCTTTTTTTATCGTCCTTTGTCCCCCCCTCCCCCCTATTTTTTCTTTCTTCTTCCGATTTCTTCTTCGTCTTCTTCCTTTCTCTCTTTTCACCTTTTCTTGAGTCGAGGGTCTATTCGAAACGGCCTCTCCACCTCGCCAGGTAGAGGTAAGGTCTGCGTACACACTACTCTCCCCAGACCCCACTCGTGGGATTATACTGGGTATGTCGTCGTTGTTGTTATCTAGTATACACTAAACACACATTTATATTATACCCCGCTCGTCCCTTTTTAGTTCAATGAACCAAACATCTTCCAATAAAAATGTATTCGTTAAATAATCTTGTCACTATTTAATTCCTGCATTATAATCCCGGGATAACTTGTTCCCCTACCAAACGACCCTCAATGTTACAAAGTAACTAGGCGAGGTCTAAATCTTAGCAGGATTTAAACACAAATCAACACCTATCAAATGAAGATTGCAGAAAGGTGTGCTACTAATCCTTCCCCCAACCACTTCAATCTTTCATCACTGCATTGACAAACAGCATCCACACGACACTCGCTTTTTCCCTCTTTCACATATTGATCATTGGATTCTAGTCCATCTAGTTTCTACTATTGAAGTATATCCTGGAAATCTTGCTTGCTTACGACATTGCCGCCTTATCGACCCCCGTGTAAGTAACTAGACAACATACGGATAGAATTGTAACCCCGGTTTCTTTTATCTTTTCCATTATACTCTTATTAATAAGGTTATTTTGTTTGCTTTATAGCTACAAAAGCAAAGAGAAGTCGTTGGAAAATACTGGCAAGGCTCATCCAACGGAGTGCCACTTCAACCTAATATTTTTTAACTGTCCTAAAAGGTCTGGCATGTCAACTGAAGTCATAGAAACAGGCAAGGAATAACTGGAATAGATGATCACCGTGCAAACAACAACATCAAGTGAAGCTCCAGTAACATGGCAAATATATATAAACAAACACACAGTAGGTTAAAGAACAGCATAGTAGGTACGGTTGGAAAGGGTGACCTTCTACGAGGGCTTCTGCTTCGCGAGCTTCCTTTGATTCTTGAAACCTTCTCAATGATCCTCCCTTGCTGACTGAGACCAAACAAGGCATAAGATCAGAAACTAAGAAACGAACCCATAAACAAGTCATCAAGGAGCAAACATATTGAATTATCCCAGAGGAAAATTCCTTTAAGTAATACAAAAGAGAGGAAGCAGAACCATGCAATTCATCAAAAGGCTCCAGTTGAATATGCACAATAGAAGATCTGACGCAAGCGTTTAATATACTTGCAAAATGACCCGGTTACTCACATTCGTTCTGCATTTGGCCCATATTTGGCAAATTGAACAGCCATTTCCCGCCCATCAACCACTCTTCCTGCCAAAAAAATTTAACATATAGTTCACAGCGGTGTTACTCTTCACATTCAAAAAGTAGAAAATAGTAAAAGTAGACCCTACATCAACAACTGTGATATCTATCAATCATTAAGCGCACCCTATCTAACTACAGCTAGATTTGCATCCACTAACTAATTCAACCAATGTTATTGGAAACAAACAGTTTTATAGGTTTACTTGCTGAGAGGTCGATATGTGATTGATCGCCGTAGTTCCAATAAATCGGCAACCCTCAACAGGGGTTGGCGGAAAACAAGTGCACCAGAAGATTAGAAAAATAGCATATCCAGTCCTTCTAGCAGTCAGACAAGTGATTTGAGGTTACACCTGAAATCACATTACATCTACAATCTATAGGGCAAAATTTTCGTTCAAGCAATGTCACATTTACAGACTGGAACGTTTAAAGTGCACCTCAAAACAACTCAATGTGGTGGCCAGAGACATTGACATAATAAACTGACAATGCAGAAATAAGTGAATCGTGTGATCTGCTATAAGAAGTAAAAAACCTAGGTAGTTTCAAGTTTAAGAGAGTATTCTCAATTCAGATTCGCCATCCACCTTTGAATTTAGATGTAGAAAGCTAAGTAACTGACATGTTAAACGTCGCATATAACATGAAGCAGGGATAAGTGGCAATTAGCATATAAAATGCAGTGCTTACAGTAATTCACTTTCTGTGGGATGTTATAACTGTTTTCCCTTTAATATAGTCAAACTGCCATCATGCTTGACATTTTTCTATCTTCTCACCATCACAACATTTTTCCATCCGCCGTCCAAAACATCCCAACAAACACAGTCCTCTGGCTCATAATCTAAATTATAGCCATTAATGTCAGTTTGATATAGGCTTTTTCTTTCTCAGTTATATGACCAGCCCCATAGCAGTTAACTCAAAAAAAATGCTCCTACTAGCTTACAACAGGATTTTCAGAACACCACATAAAAAAAATTAACTGTATATGCAAAGCACAACTTCAAAAAGAATTTGGCGAAGTACCATCCAGCCTATCCACAGCCTTCTGTGCTTCATCTGCATACTTGTAACGAACAAATGCAAACCCACGTGACTCACCAGTCCTGTTACAAGAACAAAATAACTATAGATCAGTGACAAAGAGCGTTTAGAAACAGATAAGCGTTCAGGAATCACGCTCATAATTATTTGGCCTGCTTATAATAGCAACATATAGAAGTGCACATGTACTGAGTCGCACCGAACTTTTGAAATGCAATATGTTATTCTCATATGTTGCAATAGTTCACGATGTGTCACAACATAAGGCAAAAATTATTTTGGCATATTATAAAATAACAGTTTGAGAATTCAAGCTCGTTCGTAACTTTATGTCCGCTGAAGAAATGCTAAGAAAAAGCAACTTGAAACATGTTTTAACTTTCCCTCTTTTTTAAGATTACACAAACAAATGGTTAAAATCATCACTAGAAAGACCTTCAAAGTCCTCTTGTTATTTTACAAAACATAATAGTTAATTTACTCCGAATACTCAATTACTTGAGCAAGCGGTCCTAAAAAGAGCATAATGGATAAGAGTAATTTCAAAGAACATTATATACCTAACAAATTCCAGATTAAGGCCTACTTAATTAATAATTATTTTTCTGGCGAATAACATTACAGTTAGTTATCCAGTACAGAACATAAAACTCTTTGTTTTTTAATCCTCTAGGAAAAAAATCTCCATCGTTTTCTAAAGAATAAATCCGCAAGTAAAATTAAGGGGAGTAAAGGCAAAGAGGGGTTTTAGAACCTTCTGTCTCGCGGAATAAAGATATCGACAACCTTCCCGTACTTGTCGAAAAGAGGATACAGATCATCGGCTGTGGTACCTGTTACAACAAAACAGTTAAACAATTTGCTAACAAATCAAGAAGGAAAAAAAACAAATAGAGCGAAATCTCAAGGCGAAAAAACAGGAATAGGAGAAAAGCTTACGGAATGTGATGTTGAGGACGAGAAGAGAGTAAGTATCGGTGATGTCCGGAGGTCCAGTTCTTCCGAAGTGCGACATTTTTCTCCGGCGTTCTCTGCGTCGCTCGCTCGAATAGGGTTTCGTGAGCCTGTTGATTTCCGGGAGAATGAAATATATGTTGGAGTTCAAGAACCTTCTAGTTTCACCAAAGTGTCCTTCTAGTTTCTTTCCTCGTGTGACAAATGGACCAAACTTGTCGAATTATGATTTAAGTTATTTGGTTATTGTGTAAATACCTTTAAAATTTAAACCTTGTAGATAAATATAAACAATTATTAGATATTAATAAAAAATAGTATACACAAAAAAAGACTAATTGTTTCTCAAATCTTGTAGTCAATAATTTTATTTTCTTTTTCGATACCATTTTCGGTGGTGTCACTGGAACTTGAAAATAACCAAGAACCAAAATAATAACTTATATTATAGCAAAGCAACCAAAGGTTGAGACAATATAAAGGACTCTTTGGATACAGCTTGAACCTTATTTGTTATGTTGTTATTTTTTTAAAAAAAATTCTAAAACTTTTTATTTCAATAGTATTATTTTTATAATGATGCAAGTGAATATATTATCCTTAATTAAAAATCTGTATTAATTGGCTATCTAAAAATTTAAATGATTCTTTAGCCAGTAAAATTTTCAACTCAAAATTCATTTAGTTTCAAACTCGACAGTTAGTTAGGAATAGGGTTTTTAGAAAAACACACACAATGTAGGCGGATCTAGAATTTCTAGTACATGGATACACTACGAAAAAAGGAGACAAAATGTATCTAAAGGGGGATTGATTCCCCTATAGCTCTTGATAAATAACTCAACCTTCAACCAAATACATCATTCAACATTCTTGGAGCATGAGTGGCAACAGTAAATATCTCTCTCTCTCTCTCTCTCTCTCTCTCTCTCTCTCTCTCTCTATATATATATATATATATATATATATATATATATATATATATATATATATATCACAACTACGTCACGGAAACTGTACCCGTAATCACGATGATTTATTATAAACGCGCCTAAAGCAAACTACGAATGTTCAAAGTATTTTCTACACTAGTTGTGAATGTTCAAAGTATTTTCCACACTAGTTTTGGTATTAATGTGAGGGCCATAGATTATGGGATTCATTTGTGAACGGCACGCCTCAAACTATTCAAAAGATTGCTAATTGTACACATGCTTGGGGTAGACATGTTACACCTTTAATCATTTTTGGATAAAGGAATTTGGGCCAGCAGTAGCCCATTGGGTTATTTGGTCAAGGGAAAATTCAGCGTTGAGGCTGCTTGGGCTCAAAATTTAGCCCAGAAGTAAAAGAAACTCAAAGGCCTTGCCAGGCCTGCTTCTGACCATGGCTGTCTTGTTTTGGGCTAACACCAGGTTGGCCCAGTCGCGATTAATTACTAGCTGGGCTTGTCCTGCCTTTACATTTTAAGCTAACAAACCTTACTCAACATGCATATTTGTCCAAAATTATAAATCAATTCACTTTTATGTAAGAAAAATCAGAATCTAAAAAAATCAGAATACAATTCAAGTTTTGAAATTATACTACACATGATTTGCAAGACATAAAAAGAAATGCGTTTATACTATAATTCACAAGGGAAATTTATAACTGGGGGTCAGGCTGTTGGGTTCAATGCCCAGGCTCAATAGCCTGGGCCCAGACTCGTTTGAGATTGTTTTTCCCAATTAGGCTCATTTACGAGTCTGGCCCAACTTGAGTCACAGAAACAGGCCTTCAACTTTTAAAGATCTGGCCCAAGGCCTTGGCTATTGCACCATTGTGCTTACAAAAATCTAATAGCAAAATAATCACTTAACACATTCCTAACAGTAGTAATTTTAGTCGCGGTACATGAAACCTGACCTTAATTAACTACAGAGCATCAAGTAAGAATAAATCCTTCAGAAATCAGAATATTACATTATGGCCTATTAATACATAAACTATTGCAATAATAACTAATCTATTACACTAGAATCCTATGAGAAAAATATAATAGCTAATCCTATCACAATTTTGGGAAAAACTGACAGCCCAATGAACATTCACTTCCTTTGGATATAGTCGATCCATCGAGCTTAGTTCACTGGTATGAGGTTCTCAACTTCAGCAGGATAACAATGACCAAATTCCAGCCCTTGGCTTTTAAACTTGTTGATTTGGCCAACCGATGACCAAATCCACAAGTTGTGACCTCAAGTAAAAAACATTATGTTATTTTTCACAAGTAGAAGAAGAAAAGAAAAACTATAGCAGCTATATATGCAAATCAGTTTTGATACTGTAAGGATTTAACTAGAAGAAATAACTTCGAACAAAAGCATAGAAATCAGCATTTCCCATTTTTTAAGAGAAGAGCTACAAGTATTAATATACTAACCAACTAAATCATTTCAACCTTAAACCCACATAACAGAAGATTTAATCAGATTCATAACAATACAATCAGTAACTACCATGAAGTGATACATATTTAACACACATAGTTGCAACTCTTTGATATCATAACAATCCAAATAGGCAGTACATTCGAGAAAGGTGAAATAAGTACCTTGATAGGTAAAAATCAACAGAAGAACAAGTGAGAATGCTAGCTGAAACTTTAGGGATGAAATAACAACTAAGAACACACATCAACAGTAGAAGGGCAACCCAGAAAACCAAAGAACAAGCACTTCAGACTTCCAGAAAATCAGAGTACCAGAAAACTAACCTAGAAATCTAAACTAGAAAACTGAAGTTTTTTTCCAAAAAAAAAAGTTTCAGAGATTTTTTCCTTGTATTCTGAAAGTTTCTAGGTGCAGATATGCTGATCAATGTGTCTAGAATGAAGGAATAACTTTCCTTTTATAGGGTATCCTAATATAGCATCAAAAGAGCATATTCTACCCTAAATTCCCTAAGGGTCAGACAGTACATCATCTTTTGACAGTTGTATGTCCTTTTTTCATCCCAATTCCAACATTTTCATGCTAAAAATGGGACAGTTGTACAAAATGCTAGAACCTTCTGATTTTTATCTTATGTAAAACCATTTTTACCCTTTTATCTACTGATTATTTCAATTCTAACCAGCCTTGACCTAAATTCTGATTTCAAAAACCTTTGTGGAACCTCCTAGAACAATCTAGAAGATTTCAGCATTAGGGGTCTTAGGCTTGTTTCAATGTCCTTTTAATTCTGAAATTAAATCTTAAACTTAACGACATCTAGGGTTTAATTCAAACAAATTACTCCTAGTTAACAGGTCCACCTAATTAACCTTAAACACGACTGAGTTTAACAACTAACACATCCAAACAGTAAATAACAAGAACTAGAATGAAGATGCAAAGGAACCCTAGAAATTAACCTAATTAGTTTGCAATTAAACAGATTAACTAAGGCTAAGGTTTCCTAATGACTAGTCAGAGATTGGCCAAATAGATTGAACTCCTAAAACTATTCTAATCAATTTAAACTAAACATTGAATATCAACAAACGAATATGGGAGAGAAACAAAACACAAAAGAAAACAGAACAATCAATTTTATCAAAACCCCTAAAAATTAACCTAATTAATCTAACCTTAGGCAATTGAAATTAGACTTCAAATACTGAATTCTAGCATGCTTGAACAATTCCAACAATAAACTAACAGTGAACTCAAATACTGATTAACCTAATGACCTTAATTAAACATAAAATACATGCAAAACCAAAGCAAGAACAGAAGAAAGATGCGAAGGATCAGAAACAATGGTGGTAGGATTGTGGTGAGGGAAAGCTGTGGGTTACTTGGTATGATTTTCGGGGGTTTTTAGGTGTTTTAGGGTTTGGGGTCGGAATCTCAGATATGAGATTAAAGCGAATGGGTGAGGATTTTGGGGAAATTGATAGTGGGATAATGTAAAGGTGAGGCTGGGGATTGTAGGGGGAGAATTTGGGGCAATTTGGTGATGCTCTGCCGTCGTAGGGCGATTTTCGGGCGGCGGAGCCGGCGAGGGATTTTAGGGCGGCTAGGGTTTGGGGCTTGAGAGAGATGAGAGTGAAATCGGGGGAGGGGGGGTGTTTTGGGGTTAGGTCTGTCTTCAGACAGTTTTATGTAAAATGGGGAATTAGTTCCGAGCCGTTAGACCAAAAGAATCCAACAGTTGTGATGAAAGATGGGGGAAACAGGGTCGTTTTGGGGCTAAGGGGAATTGGACCGGGTAGACTGGTCTTTGGGGCCCTAGGTTTGAACGGAATTTTTTTGAAAAATTAATTGGGCCAATTTTAAAGAATGGCCCAATTTTAAAGAAACAAGACCAAATACATTCTTCCTATTTTTCTTTTCTTTGTTTTTCCTTTTTCTTTTCTCTAATTAATTAAAATCCTAAATTAAATTCTAAATTAATCTACTTTTTAAAATTAAACTAATTATCTATTTATAATATTTACAAAAATTAGTTAATCCTAAATTAATGAAGAGGAAATTACTAATCTAAAATTAAAAGCTAAAATATAAAATGAATGATATTTTTTGTGATTTTAATAAAGCAATTAATTAACAAATTAATTCTAAAAATATGAACATAAAATCTAATATGCAATGCATGGTATTTTTGACATTTTTCATGATTTTAAAAAAATTAAACGTGCTCAAAAATGCAAACAATTAATAAAATCCTATAAAATTGAAAACAAATTTGGAAAAAATCTATTTCTTTATTTTTGTAGGAGTATCTTTAGTAGGGCAAAAATCACATGCTCACAGCTGCCCCTCTTTGCTCAAAAACACGAAGAGTTTTCGGGCAAAGATAAAATGAGCAATTATGAGCGATTTTTGCCCGTCTGGATACTCCCTGGGAAGCATTTTTGGGAAAAGTCTGACCGAACCTTGCTTCGGAGGTTGCCTACATATCCTTGGCTATAAAGGAATCAGGTCAGTGTAGTTCTGGAAGTTTTGGTAGCTGGGACTACCGAGAAACTGTGATTTCACTGCTGTTGTTGCTGTTTCTGCTTGCTGAGCTCCTTATTACACCAAAATGAAAAATGAAAAGCTAAACTAGCTAAGCCCATCAACTACGAGTTACAAGATTCCTATCTATAAACATTCTAAAGCTTGATCTTGAGTCTCGTCTGGTTCTTCCTGCAGACTCTGATCTGAATCTTGATGCTCGTTAGCTGCAACCGCTGGTTCATTCTTCTTCAGCTTTTCAGATCAAGGTGGGGCATGCAAAGCTTGTGACTTCAATCATATCTTGAGCAGTCCGCATCTTTTCTCCGCTTCTACACTTAGAGTTCACTTCTTTTCTTGTCTTGTTTTTTTTCTTTTCTTTTATTTGGATTGAGACTTCTTCGTTTGGTCATCTCAAACCTCGTGCCTTACGGTGAAAACATGTTCAGGTATCAAAACAAACAAACAAACGAAATTTTTCTGCCCAGTTTTCACTAGAAAAATTTCGTGAGTTATTGTAACAAAATCTAAACTACTTCTTTATTGAAAGCAATAAAATCAGGATTGTGTATCCTTGAGAAAAAGAGATTAGGGAGTGAAGACCCTATATCTAAAATGAAATCAAATGGGGATCGGAGGTCCTAAGTTGGAAAGATTACTAGGTTATGCTGGCATCAACTAGGGAGTGGGACCCTATACTGGAAAGGACTACCAGGTTATGCTGGCAGAGTCATCGGGTTATACCGGAAAAGTCCTCGTGTTATGCCGAGAAAGTCATCGGGTTATGCTGGAAAGGTCCTCAGGTTATGCCGGGAAAGTCATCGGGTTATGCCGGAAAGGTCCTCAGGTTATGCCGGGAAAGTCATCGGGTTATGCCGGAAAGGTCCTCGGGTTATGCTGGAAAAGTCATCGGGTTATGCCGGAAAGGTCCTCGGGTTATGCCGGGAAAGTCCTCGGGTTATGCTGGAAAAGTCATCGGGTTATGCCGGAAAGGTCCTCGGGTTATGCCGGGAAAGTCATCGGGTTATGCTTGAAAGGTCCTCGGGTTATGCCGGTAAAGTCATCGGGTTATGCCGGAAAGATCCTCGGGTTATGCCGGGAATGGTCCTCGGATTATGCCGGGAAAGTCATCGGGTTATGCCGGAAAGGTCCTCGAGTTATGCCGGAAAGGTCCTCGGGTTATGCCGGGATTAACTAGGGGGTGGGACCCTATGTTGGAAAGATTACCAGGTTATGCTGGCATCGACTAGGGAATGGGACCCCATGTTGGGAGAGACATAGCTAGAGATTGGAGACCCTATGTTACCATGGTTTTGAATTTTTCTTCTTCTTTCTTTTCATTTCACTTATAGCATTTTATTCAGGAGAATGAATGAAGAGTTTGAAAGGGACTTCCCTTTTTGGGTTAGCTTTTGCTGCAGGACCGTTTTGGTCTCTGCGCACCTTGCTTTTATTGCACTGCTTCTTGTGAGGTTGTTTTGGATTGCACCCATTTTCCTGTTTCTTATGAGGTTATTTTGGATTGCACCCATTTTCCTGTTTCTTGCACTGCTTCTTGTGAGGTTTTCAAATCAAAGAACAATTTGTCAGTTTGAAACGGT
This sequence comes from Nicotiana attenuata, assembly GCF_001879085.1. Lineage (NCBI taxonomy): Eukaryota > Viridiplantae > Streptophyta > Magnoliopsida > Solanales > Solanaceae > Nicotiana > Nicotiana attenuata. Next base: position 593,188 of record NW_017670373.1, on the reverse strand, counting down.
GGTTGGTTTTGAGGCCTTGATTGTTTCAATCACTTGATCTTAGCCCAACTCTTTGAATAAAATCTCCATTGCTTGCTGGCTTTCTGGGAATTGGTTTCATTTCTAAACCCAGGGATCTTGACTTTCCAAAATTCCACATGATGGTTAACCCGTGTGGGGCTTGGCCTTTTCATCTTATTTTTGCCTTTATGGGCACTTGACTTTGATTTCTTTCCTTTTCAAGAGTTTTTGACTCTGTAGCATCGGCCATCATGGCCAGTCGAGGTCGACTTGACGCACCTGCTGAGGCTGGGTGCTTTTCTTGAATTTTAGCTTTCTGTCAGACAAAACCCTATAAAACCAATCTTGCCATCTTTTCTTTGTATTAGTTTTGGAGGAGAATTAGACCGAAAGGGATTCAAAGAAAGGTAAACAACGGACAGGATAATGAATTTAAATGAGAAGTGTCCCTTTCGGGGAAAGGAAAGAAGGACTTATCTGGAGTGCATGCAGATTTCAATAGACATGACATGCTTCTTGGACTGGATACCCGATCTGTGCAAACCATCCAACTCTCATAAACCCATCATAACTCATATTTAAAAACGGAGAAACCTTGCTAGGACTCTATTAGTGCTTCGATCAGTGGCGCCCTTTGTAGGTTTTCACCAACTGACCTATCTCATTTCTCTTCTCATCGTCGTCTTATAGTGCTCTTTGCGAGTTTTCACTAACAAGACTCTCTCATTTTTACTTTCTCTGCTTACTATCGCCCTATGGTGCCCGTGTGGGTTTTCACCAATGAGACTCTCTCATTTTATTTCTCTCATTTGATTGTATCATATCCAAGTAACCACATCCTCCAATTTTGAACATCTTCACCGATTGATCGGAAGGACTTAATAGGATTTAGGGTAAAAAGAGTTTAGATTGAATTACAACTTTGGAACCTTTTAGGCGAACCATCGCCGAACCATTATAACTTCTGCCCCAGTTTCAACTTTTGGGGAAATGTGGATTTTGTTTTGGTGTGACTGAACCCCAGAGAGAGGCTGCCTACGTATCCTTTCGGAATCAAGTCGAACGTAGTTCAGGGAACTTTGTTTTTTATTTTCTTTTATTTTATTTTTTTTTGTTTTTTTGTTTTGTTTTCTTCTTTTTTTTTTTACAACTTTTTTGGGTTCCAAAGAGGATAATCAAAGAAAGGTAATCGGCTCAAAGGGTTTGCAAAGGGTCAACAGTGTTTGGGTAGCGAGAATGAAAGCCTTCGTCATCCTAATCAGAGAACATCAACACTGCAGAAGGGTTAAACATGATACCTTTTGACCGCGTCCGCATTGACAACTATTTCGGGGTCATTTCCTTCAATGTCTCCCAAGTACAATGCCCCTTTTGCCAACAATTTCCTTATAATGTACGGACCTTCCCAATTCGGAGCGAATTTTCCTTTTGCTTCCTTATGGTGCGGGAGAATACGCCTCAAAACGAGTTACCCCACTTCAAAGTCTCTAGGACGCACTTTCTTGTTGTAGGCGCGGCCATTCTTTGTTGATACAACTGCCCGTGGCAAACATCGGCCATCCGCTTTTCATCAATCAGGGTTAACTGTTCTAGACGGGTCCTGACCCATTCATTGTCCTCAATCTCAGCTTCAACGATGATTCGAAGAGATGGAATTTCAACTTCTGCGGGTATTACGGCTTCAGTTCCATAAACCAATAGATAGGGTGTTGCCCCAACTGATGTGCGCACGGTTGTGCGATATCCCAACAATGCAAAAGGCAACTTTCATGCCATTGTCTAGAGCTTTGAATCATTTTCCTGAGGATCTTCTTGATATTTTTGTTCGCTGCTTCAACAACACCATTAACTTTGGGCCGATAAGGGGTAGAATTCCGATGCGTGATCTTAAATTGTTCGCATACCTCCCTCATCAAATGACTGTTCAAATTTGCAGCATTGTTCGCAATGATAGTTTTAGGAATACCAAAACGACAGATAATGTTGGAATGCACAAAGTCCACCATTGCTTTCTTGGTGACGGCTTTGAGAGTGACTGCTTCAACCCACTTCGTGAAGTAGTCAATGGCAACTAAGATGAATCTGTGACCATTTGAAGCTTTTGGCTCGATTGGCCTAATGACATCCATACCCCAAGCAACGAACGGCCACGGTGCTGACATAGGATGTTGAAAGTACAAGAGGGGGGTGAATTGTAGATAATTAAAGTTAATCTTTAATAAGTTGACTTAAAACTTAAGTAGTCGACTAAATATGACAATCTTGCAGATATAGTAATTCGAGGTAATAAGCAGAAAGTAAATGCAAAAATTAAAGACACCAGGAATTTTCATACTGGTTCGGATTAAATGTGAATCCTAATCCAGTCCCCTTGGGTTGCAAGGGATTTCTCTTCAAGTGAATAAGTTTCTTTCGAGTACAGATTTGATGTATGTCGCTCAGTTTCTCTAGCACTCGTTTGATACAATGCCTCACCAGTTGTATGCCCTTTTTCTATCCCTGACTTGTTACAAAGCAGATCTATATAGGCTACTATGCTTGTTTGCAGTAGAATGAAGAGAGTTATTTTGGTTTGATCAAAGTATACTAAGGATGGAGATATACTGCGAATTTATACAAGGATAAATGGTGAAGGCTTGTCAACCCAAGGGTTTTGATCCTTGTAAAGAGTTGATTCTTTCCAAGAATAAAGAACTATCCGTTGCTTCTCTTCAGATCTTTTCCTTCGGCAGATAACGGGTTTGACAGGATTCTTCCTTGATTGTTGGACCTTCCAATCTTGACCGCTGTCCGGATCTTCTAGCTTTAATTGTTCTTCAGTGATTTGATCTAACTCGTCAATCACAGATTGCATTGAATCTTTATTCCATTATGGCAGATTTGATTTCCTAGAATCATGGAGCTAATCCTGATTTGCTGATGTAGTACTGTTTCTTTCCTTGTACATCGTAAGTATTTCAGGCAGCTTCCCTTCTGAATAGTTTCCTTCCTTGTTCGACATAGCCGTTCCAATAGTTCCTTTTTACTTCTTTGAACTCCTGCACATACATATTAATTGCATCATTAAAATATGATCTAACAGATGTAATTCTGTGCATGAATCAGGTCACCATGTACCTGACACTGATGACATTTTCGGACAAAACTGAAACAATCCTTTTCCATGGTCATCTAGTAATAACTTGCCCGAAGGATTTTCTTTGCAAGGACGTATCCGTTCATATGGGGTCTGCATGCTCCTGCGTGCACTTCATTCATGATTCTTCCGGCCTCTTGGGCATTCACGCATCTTAAAAGGTTCAGATCTGGAGTTCTTTTATACAAGACTTCTCCGCTCAAAAAGAAACTACTGGCGAGTCTTCTAATGGTTCTCTTTTGGTCTCCGCTAGCTTGTTCGGGATATTCTTTTGTTTTCGAAAACCTTTTGATATCGTGATACCATGGCTGAGGATCAGGTTCAATTTCGGTCGTATTGCAATAACCATGTCTTTCTCGGATTTGGATCTCCAGTGGGTCGATATGGACATTACCTGAATATGGCAACATTGCCGCCAAGGTAGCTAACCATCAGCTAACTCATTGTGGAATCGAGGGATGTACCTGAATTCAACAGACTTGAACCGTTTGCTAAGATCTTTCACATGTTGCCTGTATGGGATAAGCTTGATGTCCCGAGTTTCCCATTCACCTTGAGCTTGCCGAATAATCAAGTCAGAATCTCCCATTGATGTTCTAAACGTCAATACCACACAAGAGGGGGGTGATTTGTGTGGTACTCAATTTTTTGCTTAAACTTCTTCTGGAAGGACCTGGTTCTTCTAGGTGTACTTATTACTACTGTTTGCGGAATTAAAAGTACATAAAATAAAGAACACAGAGATTTTACGTGGAAAGCACCTGGCTCAAAAGGTGAAAAAACCACGACCTACTACTCAGTAGGATTTTCCCAAACTTCCACTAAAATCACTAAGCCAAAACTGCATTTACAAAACTCTTTGTAAACCTAAGGATTAACTCTAATCCCGTTGTGGCAACCAGCCTCTAACTGCTGCGACAACTTCAAGTTAACTCTAACTTGAATACTCAAAGTACCTAATACAATTGCTTCTATGAAAGCTGGAAAGGCACAACTTTAAAATACCTACTACAATTGAACTAGAATAAAAGAAAGACACATAAAACTCTTTGTGGAGCTGGTTCTTCAATCTGGTTTATGTAGCTTCAGGTTTGCACACTTGAATCACACACGAACTGCTTGCAAAAAGCCTTGCTATTTTGCTCTCAATTCACGTTTAACTTCTGCGTTTTTGTGCAACACATGTAATGTGAGAACATCCTGCAATTTATAGAGTTAGTAGATGAAGAAATAACTAGAGTTCTGATGCAACTCTTCCTTGGTGGAAGAGTTCTAGTTGATTTCAACTTCTAACTCCTTCCCTATCTTGGATAGTGTTCTCTTTGATTAAGGAGTCCTTCTCCTTATCAATTATGCAACCTTTTCGATCAGGAGATATTAAATACACCAAGTTAAGCTTATCTCCTTCACGTGCATCCCACATGCTTGAATCTGCCCGTTTTTGTGAACCTGAGGGATGGACCACTGGGTGGACCTGGTTCATGTCTGAGTTCCTTTGTCAGTCTTCAAAACTAACCTTTACTTGGGCCAACAAATTTCCCCTTTTTGATGATGACAAACACTGTGCTTTTCATACACTTAGGCCCTGCCAGAACTCAGCTCAAACATCAACACAATGTTAGAAACATTTTTTCTTTATATCACTTATCATCAAGGACCAGGTACATTAGGTTATAAACATCACTTGTTTAAAGCACAACCTTTTTTCCCCCTTTTGGCATCATCGAATAGTTGCATAAAAAATGTGAGATAACCAGATTTTAAAGCTTACTCATGGCCACTGGGGCTATTTCAAATGCAATCATGGATTAATCATCATAGATCCAGCTAATAATTTTAACCATCAAAGAAATATGAACAAACAGTTAGAGCAAAAATAGTGAATTTCATTGATGATTGATACGATTCTACCACAAAGCATAAGAAGAAATAAAAATACTGAAAACATGAGCAAAAGAAACAAAACGTCCCGAACTGGGTCACTGGTTGATCTACACTAGGCTAGGATTTAAGGCTTGGAAGAGGTAGGGGCTGGGTTTTTTAAATACCCATAAATCAACATCTTTAACATTACTCGTCTCCTTGTACTCACAGATATAGAACCTGCATTCTCGAATTTTCTCAAAAGATCTCCAATAATGAAGCTCTCTGGTGACGGAACCCGCGAAATCGCGAATTTCATTTTCACTGTTAAAAATTCCTGGGCAGAAAATGTTGAGTGATATTGGGATGGACTTCCAAAGAAACCTCCATCGTTGCCAGGCTATTACTTATGGTGCCTTGTTCTATCAAAGGATCTTCATAAAGCATTTGATCCTCAAATCTCGGGTTCAAATCTTTACAACCCGAAGACCATAACAATTGCCGTGTCCTTCTTCACATTCTTCCATTTGGAATTCTCTATAGCTTAGTACTCTAACTAACTTTCTTTCATTATTACTTTGTTAATTGTTTACCATTACTAATGAGATCTAGCAACAATCATCTACTTTTAGTATTAGACCTTTCTTACCAACCTTTCCTTATCCTCCATAACCTTTTTAGGGATTTATAAATTTAGACTCACACAAGAGAATTATCAGTGAAGAACCTGGTTCATCAAGGTAACACGGTATGTTTTCTGCAATCTGCATAATTTGAAATAACTATATTTGGATCATGAGCAGAGTCTTACAAAATACCAAACTCCTTTTGGACTTATCCGTTACAAGTGAACTAGGCCCGTTCAAAAGAGTCCCAAACGAATGGAAGTACCTAGATTCTAGGGATACCCTCCAATGTCTCTTCAAAACTGAATTTCAGTTTAATTAAACTTCTAAGAGTCAGCATGTCTGAAGTCAATGTCATTCCTAATTTTTTTTTTTTGGAGAAGTTTCGGCATGTCTTGAAGAGTTCCATCATTCTCCTCCTTTTCCATTGCAAGTTCAGTTCTGAGAACATCTCTCTCAGATTCTACCTCAACCAATCGTGTCTTCAGCCTTCCTATCTCAATATCATTTGCCTCACTCTCCTGTACCAGGACTCTGGCTTTGCTATTGATAGGTGTCTTTTTAAATGAACCGGGTTCATTAGGAATGACATTGACTTCATAATCGCAAGCAAGCAGAGTATTAACCCCACTTATTCATAGGTACCTTGAAATGTGCAAGCATAGTTGTGAGAATGAAACCATAGGGAATGGCATGAGTTTTGGTGCCATTGATAACTCTATCAGTAGGTCCGCGAGGGTTTCCTGTTCAGATGGAACATGTTCATCTATATTTTTTCCAAGTTGAACCTACCCCTCAGCAGCTTCGCCAGACCCACTTCCCCCTATGTTGCTTACACTCTCTTCTATTTCAGTAAATTCCTCTCCCAAAACAACCATTGCACCAGTTTCTTTTGTTAGACCAACATGAGTGGGTGAAGAATCAACCACTCTTTTACCCTTTCCCCTCACAGTACTCCTAGCACCCTTGCTCTCTTTTTCGTTTCCCTTTTTATATTTACCACCAACTTCTCCAGATTCTTTAGTCTCAACACTTGCTATAGATCCAACCAGCACAAATCTATTCTCCAAAGTTGCAGCAACTTCAGAAATTGTCTCAGGAGTAACTTTAGAATCAGAAGATACCTGTTCAGTTTCGGAAGACCTAATCTCTTCCCCCTTAGTAGCAGACAAATGAATCTTCAGATTTCTAGGATTCTTCTTCCCTACATGCTTTCAATTGCTTGTTTATTTTCTTGATCTGCTCTCCTTCAGCGACAATCTTACGAGTCAACATCTTTACTCTACTCTCCTTAGAGATTGGTGTGGTTGAAGCAGTGGTAGAAAGTGTGGAAGTGGTTTCCTGTGGTGGTGATGAAGGATTTTCAGAGGTGTTCGACATATCTGGCCTAGGGTATGGAAGAGAAGAGAATTAGATTGTGTTTGGAAGATGAAAGAAGAATGAAAGTTTTTAACCGCTTGAGAGAGATGAGGTAAGGAATACACTAAAGCTGATCAATATACAGGGAATAATTGATGGGGTTACTACAGTTTTTCAGACTCTTAGAAGTTTAATTAAACTGAAATTCAGTTTTGAAGAGACATTGGAGTGTATCCCTAGAATCTAGGTACTTTCATTTGGTTGGGACTCTTTTGAACGGGACTAGTTCACTTGTAACGGATAAGTCCAAAAGGAGCTTGGTATTTGGTAGGACTCTGCTCATGATCCAAATATAGTTATTTCAAATTATGCAGAGTGCAGAAAACATACCGTGTTACCTTGATGAACCAGGTTCTTCACTGATAATTCTGTTGTGTGAGTCTAAATTTGCCAAAATAGAGAAAATATCATTAGAGATTAATGAGTCACTTTAACACATGGCACAAGAGTATACTATGGAAAGTATGAGACTGAGCAAGATTTAATCTAATTATACACAGTTTACAGACTTTCTAACCAATATTTTTTTTTCAATTTTTTTCATTTAACCTTGAACTGGTCCTTTTAGGTGATCTTAATCATCCCTAATTCCGACCTGTTCCTCTCAAAGTGATCTCTACCTAAGGCTTTTGTGAAGATGTCAGCAATTTGCTTGTCAGTAGCACAAAACTCCATAGTGATCAAGCCTTTCTCATAGTTGTCCCTCAAAAAAATGGTGTCTAACATCTATATGCTTAGTTCTCTTATGATGAACCGGATTCTTAGTCATACTAATAGCACTAGTGTTATCACAGAAAAATAGGGATGCAACCAACTTCAATACCAAAATCCATCAACTGCTGCTTGATCTACAACAATTGATCACAATCATGAAACAGCAACAACATACTCAGCTTCAACAGTAGATAAAGGCCACTAAATTTTGCTTTTTAGTAGCGCATGACACAAGACATGAACCAAGGAAGTGTGCCATACCTGAGGTGCTCTTCCTATCCAATAGGAAACCTGCATAATCAGCATCAACATATTCTACTAGATCAAAATTACTACCTTTAGGGTACCAAAGGCACAGATCAGTGGTTCCTTTTAGATATCTCAGTATTCTCTTGACAGCAGTCAAGTGAGACTCTTTTGGATTTGCCTGAAAACGAGCACAAAGTCCTATACTGAAAACAATGTCAGGTCTGCTAGTAATAAGATACAAAAAAGAACCAATCATTCCCCTATACAACTTCTGATCAACAGATGAACCACGTTCATCTATTTCTAATTTCGTGGATGTTGCAATAGGAGTGTCAATTTCTTTGGATGTTCCTTCCTGGTTTTGTTACTGAGGAATAGGTTCATGGACAGGTTCCCTTGAGGTTTGAGGATCAGTTCCTCTCTAGTCAGTTCCCCCTGTCATGTTGCCCTGGGTGGAAGGACCTGTTCCATCACCTGTTCCTTCCTGTGATGCATCTTCAGGCTGGACTATGGTTTCACCATTTAAATTTCTTATCAGCCCAATCTCTTCATTATCTTGTTCCTGCCTCTCAGAAAGAATGTTAGTCATTTTTAAAAAATAACATATATAATTTTTTTCCACATACATAGTTCTTTTACTGTATATCTTATAAGCTTTACTATGTGAAGAACATCCCAAGAATACTCCCTCATCACTTCTGGGATCATACTTACCTAGGGAGTCTTTGCCATTATTGTGCACAAAGCACTTGCATCTAAATGCCCTAAGATGGGATATATTTAGCTTTCTCCCTTTAAGTGACTCATAGGGAATCTTCTTAACAAGAGGTCTAGTCATGAAACTATTTATGATGTAGCATGCAAAAATTCAGCAAACTTAGCATTTTCAAATTCAGTTCCATGATCCGAACTAATTGATGCAAGTTGATTACCTAGTTGTTTCTGAGTTGTTCTAACAAAAGAAGTAAACATGTCAAATGCTTCATCTTTAGATGTTAAAAACAATGTCCAGTAAACCTAGAGTAATCATCAACAAGCACCATCACATATCTTTTACCACCTCTGCTTATTGTTCTCATTGGACCACAGAGATCAATATGGACCAGTTCCGTCGTCTGGTGGTGCTTACCATTTTCTTGCATTTAAAAGAGGATCTTACCTACTTCCCCCTTGCACAAGCCTCACAAACTTTGTCTTCCTTGAACTTGATGTTAGGCAGCCCTATCACCAGATCCTTGGAGACTAATTTGTTGAGTTGACTCAGACTTGCATGTCCAAGTCTCTTGTGCCAAGGAGGAGATCATTGTCCAACACACTTAAGCAAGTGAGTTCATTTTCTGAAAGTGTGGACAAATCTACAACGTATGTATTGTTTACTCTTTTTCCCTGCAAAACAATCTTGTTAGTGGTAAGATTAATCACAAAACATTTGGTAGAGGTGAATGCTACCAAGTTACCTCTATCACATAATTATGATACACTGATTAGACTGTACTTTAAGCCATCTATCAAGTAGACATTCTCAATATAGGGAGAATCAGTCTTACCTGCCTTTCCAACCCCAATGATCTCACCTTTCTTCCCATTTTCAAATGAGACATTACCTCCTTTGAGGTCCTCAAGTGAAATGAACTGGTTCTTGCTTCCTGTCATATGCTTTGAACAGCCACTATCCATGTACCATATTTGGCTGCTCCCCTTCACTTGGACCTGCGAAAGGAAATCAGGGGTTAGTCTTAGGAACCCAAACTAGTTTGGGTCCCTTTCTATAGGCAAAAGGGTGAATCAAATTCTTTTTAGCCCAACCTGGCAGCCTATTTTTCCCTTCAACAAATTCTTTATTCGTTTGACTAGCCTTTTCTTTTGCAATACATTCACTTTTATAGTGACCAGTTTTACCACAATGTGTGCGAATTTTATTCTCAGGAAGAGTAAGGTACTTGCTTTTGGGATCCCACTTAGGTGCAGGGGCCCCGTAGCCAAGTCCTCTCTTATTGCTACTATGGTGTTCATGTAGCCATGAAAGTGCATCGGAGGACCTATTCCATTTACAGGTTCTATCTAGCTCGTGCTTAACCTTGTTTAGATCCTCCTTAAGGACTCTTATATGCTCATCTCTTTTGTACAACTCATCTTTCATTTTTCCTACATTTTTTTCTAAAGTGAGTTGTGTGTGATCAGATTTCTTTTTACCAGTTCCTAATTTCAATTTTAGATTTTCAGATTTAAGCTCTAGGACTGTGGTGTCAAGTTCATGAACCTGGTTCATCAACTCAACATTTTTACTATCACTTTCACTATCCTTAAGTTCCAGGTTTTTGCATTTTGCTTTCAGAATCACACATTCCCTAGACAGAACTGCCTTTTCATTATTTATTATCTCAGACTCATCAATGAAGTCTGTTAATAGCTCAGCCAGCCTTTCTTTAGACAAGAACTTAATCTTGTCTTTGAGATGAAGAATACTTACCTCTTGTTCATCATCTGATTCTCCGATGGCCATCAGTGCTTGCTCCTCCTCAGCTTCATCTTCTGAGTCTTCATCTGAAGTTTCTCCCCAAGCAGCAACCATAGCCTTGGTTGAACCTTTGTTTCTCTTCAGTTGAACCTGTTCCTTCTTCCTGTTCCTTCGTTCAGCTCTTTCTTTCTTCCACTCAATTTCCCATTGAGGGCAGTTTTTTATCATGTGGTCAGTCTTACCACACTTGTAGCATCCCTCTTGGTCTGTTTATCCGGAGCTCTTGATTTGTTGAAGTTTGTACCTCTTGAAGAACCCTTTCCTCTCATCAGGTACTTCTTGAAATCCCTAGTGATTATAGCCACTTCATCATCTTCCAAATCTTCACTTTCAGCAATTCTGAGAGCTAACCTTCTCTCCTTTTTGGGGGTATCCATCTTCATGGTTTGTCTCCTCATTTCATAGGCAGTTAAATTTCCAATTAGTTTATCCAGCCTGAGAGTAGCAATGTTCTTGGATTCCTGAATGGCAGTGATTTTGCTTTCCCATGTGACTGGCAGAACTCTTGTCAGAATCTTCTCAACCTTGTCTTCCTCCAGGATAATCCTTCCAAGAGATTCAAGTTCATTTGTCAAAGTGGTGAATCAGTATACATCTCCTGGATAGTTTCTCCTTCCTTCATAGTAAAATTTTCATATTGAGAATACAGAAGTGTTCCTCTTGATCTTTTCACTTGAGGTGTTCCTTCATGAGCCACTTGCAGAGTGTCCCATATTTCCTTTGCAGTAGTACAACTTTGAATTCTACTGTACTTGTCTGGACCAAGTCCACACACAAGCCATTTCTTGGCCTTAGCATTCTTTTCCCATTTCTTCAAATCTTTAGCAGTGCAGTCGGCTCTTGTCTTTGGCACATCCACTCCTTCCTCATTCTTCTTTGTAGTTGCCAAAGGACCATCGGTGACTATGTCCCAGAGTTCATAGTCCTGTCCTATGATATGATCTCTCATCCTGTTTTTCCACCAAGAGTAGTAGTGGCCATTAAAGAGTGGAGGCCTATCAGTAGATTGCCCTTCCCAGTTTCCAGGTGGTGCGCTCATCTTGATCTGTTCCTAAGGTGTTAGCCTCTTCAAGGATAACCTGCTCTGATACCAATTGATGTTCTAAACATCAATACCACACAAGAGGGGGGGTGATTTGTGTGGTACTCAATTTTTCGCTTAAACTGCTTCTGGAAGGACCTGGTTCTTCTAGGTGTACTTATTACTACTGTTTGCGGAATTAAAAGTACATAAAATAAAGAACACAGAGATTTTACGTGGAAAACACCTGGCTCAAAAGGTGAAAAAACCACGACCTACTACTCAGTAGGATTTTCCCAAACTTCCACTAAAATCACTGAGCCAAAACTGCATTTACAAAACTCTTTGTAAACCTAAGGATTAACTCTAATCCCGTTGTGGCAACCAGCCTCTAACTGCTGCGATAACTTCAAGTTAACTCTAACTTGAATACTCAAAGTACCTAATACAATTGCTACCTACTACAATTGAACTAGAATAAAAGAAAGACACATAAAACTCTTTATGGAGCTGGTTCTTCAATCTGGTTCATGTAGCTTCAGGTTTGCACACTTGAATCACACACGAACTGCTTGCAAAAAGCCTTGCTATTTTGCTCTCAATTCACGTTTAACTTCTGCGTTTTTGTGCAACACATGTAATGTGAGAACATCCTGCAATTTATAGAGTTAGTAGATGAAGAAATAACTAGAGTTCTGATGCAACTCTTCCTTGGTGGAAGAGTTCTAATTGATTTCAACTTCTAACTCCTTCCCTATCTTGGATAGTGTTCTCTTTGATTAAGGAGTCCTTCTCCTTATCAATTATGCAACCTTTTCGATCAGGAGATATTAAATACACCAAGTTAAGCTTATCTCCTTCACGTGCATCCCACATGCTTGAATCTGCCCGTTTTTGTGAACCTGAGGGATGGACCACTGGATGGACCTGGTTCATGTCTGAGTTCCTTTGTCAGTCTTCAAAACTAACCTTTACTTGGACCAACACCCATGATTAACAATTCTTCCACATCTATGTCAACTGCCATGTTCATAACCATAATGCAAGCTTCAAACTCAGCAGTGTTGTTTGTACAGAAGAACCGAAGTCGGGCGGTGGACGGATAGTGCTGACTAGTGGGCGAAATCAAAATTGCCCCAATCCCAACACCTTTTGCATTCACAGCTCCATCAAAGAACATTTTCCAAGCATTTGTGTCTTTTGAATTACCTCAACTGAATTTACCTCCTCGTCCGGAAAGTAAGTACTCAAAGGCTGATATTCATCATCAACAGGATTCTCAGCTAGGTGATCCGCCAAGGCTTGAGCTTTCATTGCTGTGCGGGTGACATAGACTATGTCAAACTCGGTAAGCAGGATTTGCCATTTTGCTAGCCTCCCGGTGAGCATTGGCTTTTGGAATATGTATTTCAAAGGATCCAACCTGGTAATGAGATAGGTGGTATAAGCCAGCAAGTGATGCCTAAGCTTCTGAGCGACCCAATTAAGGCGCAGCAAGTTCTTTCCATCAAAGTGTACTTGGCTTCATAACTAGTGAACTTCTTGCTCAAATAGTATATGGCTTGTTCTTTCTTCCCGGTCACATCATGTTGCCCCAGAACACATCCAAAAGAATTCTCCAACACTGTCAAGTACAAGAACAAAGGCCTTCCAAGTTCGGGTGGGACCAATACTGGCGAATTCGACAGATATTCTTTGATTTTGTCAAAAGCTTCTTGAAATTCATCTGTCCATCTAATCGCCGCATCTTTCTTCAATAGCTTAAATATGGGATTGCATGTGGTAGTCAGCTGAGCAATGAATCTGCTGATGTAATTCAACCTGCCCAGCAGACTCATAACCTCTTTCTTGGTTCTCGGAGGGGGCAAATCCCGAATAGACTTTATCTTTGTTGGATCTAGCTCGATGCCCCTCCGACTGACTATAAACCCCCAAAAGTTTCCCAGATGGAACTCTGAATGCACATTTAGCTGGATTCAACTTCAAGTCATACTTATGCAGTCGCTCAAAGAACTTTCTCAAATCTCACACATGGCCATCTTGCATCTTGGATTTAATGATCACATCATCCACATACACCTCAATTTCCTGGTGCATCATGTCGTGAAAGAAGGCAATCATAGCTCTCATGTAAGTTGCCCCGGCGTTCTTCAAACCAAATGGCATGACCCTGTAACAGGAAGTACCCCAAGGTGTAGTGAAAGCCATCTTTTCTGCATCTTCTTCATCCATCAAAAATTGATGATACCTAGTATAACAATCCACGAAAGACTGTATCTCATGTTTGGCACAGTTGTCAACAAGGATGTGGATGTTTGGTAATGGAAAGTTGTCCTTGGGCTTGCTTTGTTCAAATCCCAATAATCAACACACACTCGGGTTTTCCCATCTTTCTTTGGCACTGGGACCACATTAGCCAACCATGTGGTGTATCGCACCACTCGGATCACACCCGCTTTCAACTGTTTGGTGACTTCCTCTTTGATTTTGTCACTGATGTCTGTTTTAAACTTTCTCTGTTTTTGTTGGACCGGGGGATAACCGGGGTAAGTTGGCAATTTGTACACCACTAAATCAACACTCAGTCCTGGCGTATCATCATGGGACCAGGCAAACATGTCTTTGAATTCGAACAAAGTTGGATCAATGCATCTCTAGTTCTTTCATCAGCGTGAATGCTTATCATGGTTTCCTGGACCTCTTCTGAACTACCCAAATTAACTGGCTCGGTTTCATTTAAGTTTGGCTTAGGCTTATTCTCAAATTGCTCCAGTTCTCGGTTTATTTCCCTAAAAGCCTCATCTTCATCATATTCTGGTTCTTGATTCATTATTTCACAGTTAGACAGCGTGTTAGGATCTGGGCATGAAGTCCGCAAGCATGCCATGTTATTTAAATCCGCATTATTAGAACTGAAAAGAGATATAAGAAAAATAACGAAAATCAGAAAGAATAAAGAAAGAGATTCATAGACGATGAAATATTGATTTCATTTCATTGAATTTGAAGATAGGAGGGTTTACATTGGAATTTTAAAAGACAATAAACTAAAAACATTCGAGTTACACCCTGAAATAACTTGAAATGTAGAAAAGATGGCAAGACTGAACTACCGGGATTCCCTCCTGACTGGGAATGGTGTAGCCTTCCAATTTTGAAGCTTGGAATTCGGCCCCACATATTGCACCTCAGAAGTGCTTGAGCCTTCACCCGGCTGGACCATATGAGCCTCATATAACATTTGCCCCATCGCTCCACAAATGTCCTCAATTTCCTCGGCCGTGAAGGCATCATCTTCTTCCTCTACGTATCTTGGCTTAACAAACGTTTTGGAGAGATGCGGGACCGGCTGAGGCAGGACCCACCCATTGTTTTTACGTTCATTAGCCCATGTCAGGTCAGATTATGTGGCTTGGAAACCCACACCAAAGAATTTCTCACTGGCAGTTAGAGTGATGGGCTCCGTGATGCCTTGCAAAGATACCCTGAGCCCTTTCCCGAGCTTGTAACCGTGCTTGATCATTTCAGTGGTGACCATGATTGACGCGTTTGACAAGAAGGGTTGAGGACACGAGGTTCCCTCCTTACACTGGTCCGCGACCACGATCTCAAAAGCTTGGTAGACTATGTGCTCACTACTTTCTTTAGCTTTCAGATAGGGAACTGACGGGTCCCTATAGATTGATTGCTCATCTTCTCCATGGACCACGATTTCTTGGCCTTCGTGTTCAAACTTAACCATTTGGTGGAGGGTAGAAGGTACGACTCCTGCAGAACGGATCCAAGGCCTTCCTAGGAGAAAATTGTAGGAGGTGTCCATGTCCAAAACCTGAAATGTTATTTCGAAATCCACAGGGCCGATGGTTAGGATCAAATCAATCTCCCCTCCGTGTCCCTCTTGACGCCGTTAAAAGCACGTACACAAGCATTGTTGGTTCTAATCCTTTCAATCCCAATTTCCATTCTCTGTAAGGTCGAGAGAGGGCATATATCAACCCCAAATCCACCATCCAACATAACTCTTTTCACGTAGTATCCTTCACATTTAACGGTTAAATGAAGAGCTTTGTTGTGGGCTGCCCCTTCCGGAGGCAAGTCATTTCGGCTGAATGAGATCCGATTGACTTCAAAAAACCGTTTCGCTATTCGCTCCAATTGTTCAACCGTGGTCTCGACCGGAACATATGCCTCATTAAGCATCTTTAACAACACTTTCTGATGCTCATTCGAGCTTATGAACAGGGACAAGAGTGAAACCTGAGAGGGGGACCTCCTGAATTGATCAATCACAGCGTAGTCCGAGGTTTTCATCTTTCGGAAGAATTCCTCTACCTCTTCAGCACTGACTGGCTTTTTAAGTGGAAAACACTTCTGTTTGGTCTTGTTCAATTCTTCCAAGTTAAGGTACTTCCCAGACGGGTTTGTTTCATTCACTTCCCCCATGATTTCTTTTCCTTTGTACGTCACCACTATTTTGTTGTAGTTCCAGGGGATGGCAGTGGGTTCCTTCATGGGCTTCTGTGATGCGCGGCTGATAACCACGGGCTCATTCAGCCTGGGTGAAATTATTGGCCCCCGTGCCACATAAGCCCCTTTGGTACGTACATCTTTGGTCCCTTCAGTGTAACCTTGTTTTGCTCAAACCTTTTGGGGGGACTCAACACGAGCTGTTCTTTTCTAGGGGCCCCGGGAACATAAAGAACGGCATCTTTAGGAGGTACTACCCCTGTCTTGGCTTCCACAGCCTTTTCTATGCTTTAAGGAGTGGAGTTGCTTTTCTTCTCATCCTTAGCTTGCTTTGCTGCCGCTTTGGGATTCTTTTCAACATCGGCAATAGAAATGATAGCTTTCAAAGCTGGGTCGAACTCTTTGTCTTCAAAAATCATCCCAATAATCGGCCTGTTGTTGTGGGCTGGCAATGGGTTATTGGTTAAATTAGGGACTTCCTCATCCTTCAACACTACCCGCTTTTGTTCTATCAGGTTCTCGACCGCTCTCTTAAGGGTCCATCAATCTTCAGTGTCGTGCCCTTCTGCCCCTGAATGATAAGCACATCGGGTACCGGGTCGGTAAGAGGGTGACTCTGGGTTTTTCCTGTTTGGAGTACGGGCTGCAACAAACCTATTTGGACCAACTTTGGAAAGAGGATGGAATATGATTCACCGATGGGTGTGAAGTTGGTTTTTCTGGGTGGTTCACGGGCACGGGCATTAAATGGAAAATTATTTAGTGGGGGACGTAGATTATATGGAGCTTGGTGAGGAGGGTTATTTCTGGGAGGTGGAGCTCGGTTATGATTGTAATGTTGTTGCAGTCGGGCGTACGACTGAGTGTTCATTACTGCATAAGGCAGAGGAGTCATGGCATATGCCGCATCTTGGTGAGGTTAGTAATGCTGCGGGGTTCTTGAAGAGGAACCAAAGTAATCTCAGGGTTGACGAGGATTTTTCAGACTTGAGGCCATCATTTCTACCTCTTCTTTCTTTTTTCGGTTTGCTGCAGCCCCCGACCCGCTCTGGATTGCTTGAGAGGTGGATCTTATAGCCGATTGGCTCAGGATGCGACCCGTTTTCAAACCATTCTCCACCATTTCTCCAATCTTTATGTCTTCTGCAAATGGCTTGCCCATGGCGAACATCATGTTTTGGAAATAATGAGCCTCTTGGGCTTGCAGGAAGACACTAACCATCTCGGTCTCATCCATTGGGGGTTTTACCCTGGCAGCTTGTTCATGCCACTTTACAACATACTCTCGGAAGCTTTCCGAGGACTTCTTTTTGAAGACAAAGAGTTTCTATCTGGAGCTATGTCCACATTGTACTGGAACTGTCTGACAAAGTCTCAAGCCAAGTCATCCCAAATGTGCCAGCGGGAGATGTCTTGGTGCATATACCATTCAGATGCGATTCCAGTTAAGCTCTCTCCGAAGTAAGCCATCAACAGTTCTTCCTTTCCACTCGCTCCTCTTAACTGATTACAATATCTTTTCAAATGGGCAATCGGGTCTCCATGCCTGTCATACTTCTCGAATTTTGGTGTTTTAAAACCGATGGGCAGATGAACATGAGGAAACATGCACAGGTCGGCATATGAAACACTCTTCTGGCCACTCAGGCCCTGTATGTTCTTGAGACTCTGTTCGATGCTCTTTATTTTTCGAGTCATCTCTTCTTGCTCGGGGTTTTTCACAGTTTTCTCCTGTTCCATGGCAGATTCATACCAAGGGTGTTGAGGGTAGGAGTTTGGGGTGGCATGAGCCGTATCCAGTTGAAATGGTGTTATTTGGAAAGTAAAGGAGGATGGCTCAAAACCTGGCCTAGGTACTGTTGGCTGTTCCGTAGCAGAGGTTGGTGGTGCGGTGAATATGTTTGAAGATACTCCCGAAAATAGTGCCTGGGGCGAACCTCAAAAGGCGTTCCGGTGAAATGGGTTGACATAGTGGGATATCCGAATGGGGTGGTCGGGTAGTTTATAGGGACATTGGAGGTTCCACTTGTTCTGGGAATCAGCTCGGGAAAACCAGGTATTGCGCTGGGCAGCTCCCTACCGTTAGACCAAGCATCCCATATTTTCCAACATGCGGAGGCGCAATATCCTATTTTCTTCAGCAGTTCCTGACTCTGATTTCGGGATAACTGTCATTAGGCTGTCCTCTGAGGGGTTAACGATTGGTAGGTGACCTTCTGATGTCATTTCAACGCTCCCTTTAGATCTCGTGAAGTAAGGGTGCGAAGCCAGGTTACCACAAAACCAACCACCTTAAAAAAGAGAACCTGTTCTCAACAACATACATAACAAAATGGTTAGTTTGATACATTTAACACATAAGTAATCGCACGTTGGGGGAATGCAATGCACCTAGACAGTTAAACGTTTTTGTACATGCTTTGCAACGGTTGCGTGTCTCATCCCGGCTTTTTGTTATCTCCCGGATCTTTTTCTTTTCTTTATGCTTTTTCATTATTTGCTCTCTTTTCTTTGCGCTCTCTCTTTTGCATTGTTTTCTCTCTTTCTCTTGTGCCCTCTTTTCATCATTTTCTCTCTTATTCGAGTTATCTAAAACCATGACCGGATTCGATGGGGATTGCCTACGTATCACGATGCCGCGTGAATCAGATCATTACGTAGTTCAGGGGACAAACGAGAAATAAAAGAAAGAAACATTTTTGGGTTTTCAAATTTCCATTAAATAAAAACTTCTGATTTTCCTCTATTACAATGACTCCAACATACATACTTAAGAATTGGAAAACTAAAACAGACTCTAAAAGGAAACTGAAATACAGACTCGAAAAGAAAAATCAGGAGTACATAAGTGCCTCCAATACTACTCCAGGGGCTCGCGGGACATCAGTCGATCTCGCCGCGGGCCTACGTGCCATATCTTCTTGGAGGCGATATAGGTCATCGATTATCTGACGGACAAAAATCATCACTGCACCGAAGAACATGGACCTGGTCATGTCCTCGCATTCATTGCACTTCATCAAATATAGTCAGCAATTCTTCTAATCCTCTCCCTGATGACACCCTTCTCTTGGAGCAGACATCCAATTTGTTGAGATCTGGCCTCCAAAACTTGTGTGGCCGTATGATTTTGCTCTTGCAATTGTTGCAGGTCCTCGTCTAGTTGTGATATCAATGCATAGCAGTGCTCTCCTTCTGATTTGAAGTTCTTTGCTTGCTTGGTCATT
Source organism: Nicotiana attenuata (assembly GCF_001879085.1). Classification (NCBI taxonomy): domain Eukaryota; kingdom Viridiplantae; phylum Streptophyta; class Magnoliopsida; order Solanales; family Solanaceae; genus Nicotiana; species Nicotiana attenuata. The sequence goes on along the minus strand of NW_017670373.1, from coordinate 573,948 downwards.
TCACTCTCAAGGGTATGATCTTTTTCTTCAGACCCGTGATTCCTTTGTCGTATTTTTCCTTTAACTGTCGAACGAAACTTGCCCGTTTTTCCGCATTCCTGGCTAACTTTGCTCGGGCCTTTGCTAGTTCAACCTTAGTCTTTTCCAAATCAACCCCATAGTCACATACTTTCCGCCTAAGACTATTTATAAGTTTTTCATCTGTTCCGCTCCTGACCGGGTTTTCAGTTGCTATTTTCATCTTCTGGATTTGGGCTCGGAGGGCTTCATTTCTTGCCAACTTTTTCTTTTCACCCTCATCTGCAGCGGCTTGCACACCAGTATCAAATTTAAGATCTCTGATTCGCCCTTCCAACTTGCTTATGGTGGCCCTGTATTCATTTTCTTTGGTCAGCCAATCCCATTGTTCTTGTTATGCTTCAACAAATTCTTGGAGGTGGGGTCTTTTAGCTGGTCTTCCAAACTCAACACTCCTTTTATACCAAGCAAGGTAATCGGACGAGACTTCACCCTTGGATAAATCACGTACTCAGGTGTTCGCCGTCAAATATTGGCACTCACTCCAGATCTGGCGAACCATTGCTTCATGAAATTGGCCATCAGAGCGGATCTCGACTGCATGAATGCTAAGGTCTTCGTCCTTGGGGACTATTTGGCATCTTCCTAGCTGTCTCAAAACCCAGTACGGGGCATAAGGTTGGATACTTCTGAGACCCATTAGGAGGAAGTGGGGACCGTGTAAGCACGTGATTTTTGCCCTATACGAAATACTCCTATAAAATCCCAAGAAAAATAGATTTTTGTTAATTATCGGCCATTTTAGGATTTTTTATAGAATTTTTAATTGTTTGCATTTTGTGCATGTTTAATTTTTACTTTAATCATGAAAAAATACCAAAAATATCACGCATGGCATTTAGGCTTTATTTTTATATTTTTTTTAGGATTAATCGATAGTTACTTATTTTATAAAAAAAATTAAAAATCACAAAAAATAGCTCATTCTTACATTTATTTGTCTTTTAATTTTGGTTTATTCATTTTCCACTTTTAATATAAAATTAAGTGTTGTTTAAAATTTTATAATTAAATTAGTTTAATTTCACACTTTGAATAATTTAGGATTTTTAATTTGTAGGATTTTAACTAAAAGAAAGGAAATAAAAGAAAGTTTGGTTTTGGGCCTTCCTAATTAAATCTCCCAGCCCAATTAAATTCCCCCATAACCCAATTTCAATACTACTACCCAAATTTCCATTACCCATTACCCATTACCTTACCTATAAGAATACATTTAGGAAACCTAAAATACACACATCAGATCCCTAACAAAAAGTTAAGCGCAGCTTTTCCCCTGCTCTTCATCTTCGTTCCTTCATCATCACCAAAGAGACCTCTCTTCTCCCAGCCAAGAAAAAATAGAACCATTGAGCTCCAGCACCCTCCCCTTCTTCTATCACTGATTTCACCCTTGAACATAAGGACATAAACAATAGGGTGGCAAAATCAGAAGAAAAACTATATATATATAAAATAAAAAATAAAAAGAATCTGGCTCGTTTCGGCTTTTATTCCGTTAGTGCACGACTTTCTGGGATTTCTCTAAGTGATTTGGGTACTTTTGACTTTGTTGAATCTGCTGGATTCATTTGTTTTTGGGCTGCTGAATTCCGTCTTCTTCTTCAATGTAATACCAGTCAGCATATTATATATTGAAGTTGCCGTTCACTTGAAAGAATTTGATGGCGGCATAAGGCCTAGTCGTTTGAAGCATCTTCCGGTTTGCATTCAGATTTAGTAGTTGCAAGTGGAACTTCGTCGTGACTATGAACATTCGTAGTTTGCTTTAAGTTGAGTGCAATCCTTTGGAATAATTTGAGGCGTTCCATTCCAAATAAAACCCTTAAGCTCATGGCCCTCACTTAATTATTTTTAACCCTAATTCGAGGCGTGCCATTTAGCAAATTCCATGGCCCTCGCAAAGTTATCAACGCGTTAGTCGCTTTAGGCGCGCTTTTAATAATTTTACCTTCCTAAATATGGGTGTGCATTTCATGCAACCCAAATCCAAATCCCAAAACGTTGAGTAAGAATGTGTCGAGGATACGGGTGCATTTCATGTGACGTGATCCAAAAACACGTTTTTAAACGACGTTCACTTTCTTAAAATTTTTTTAACTAAAAGAGGTTAAATAATTCTAAAATTGCACTATAGGATGACATGTAAAAAAAATCAGATTTTAGCCATTTATAATAATTTAAGCGACCGTGCTAGAACCACGGGATCCGGGGGTGTCTAACACCTTCCCTTGGGTCAACAGAATTCCTTATTCAGAATTTCTGGTTCGCAGACTCCACTCGGGAAGTCGAAATTTCCTCGATTTGGGATTCAAGATAAACTTGTGACTTGGGACACCAACAGCCAATCCTTTCCCAAGTGGCGACTCTAAAAATAAATAAATCATCCCATTTCGAATAATGTCACTTTAATTGGAAAAACTCCCTTATATACTATCCTTCGGGATGGTGTGTAAAAAGGAGGTGTGACAGCTCTGGCGACTCTGCTGGGGACACGAACCCAGAATTTCGATTCAGGGTTCAAGAATTCGAGCTTAGTGCAATTGTTATATTTGGCTTTATCTGATTTTTCTACATGTTCCATGCTATATGTGCTAAATGTTTTACCGCTTTGATATTTGTTGAAATTGTATATATAAACTGCCGTGAATCCCTTCCTCTCTCTGAGTCTTCTACATCATGGAGAAGGGTGTACTTCGTGTAGCTTCTCTTCTGTTTAGAGTCTTTCCCTATTTAGAACGAGGTTTGGATAAGTTGCTAAGCCAGCGGAGCTTCTGTATCCCCGGTACGCTGCCTCCCCCTCGGCTCGAGTTGTCCGCTCGGGTAAGCCAGGTCTAGACCAATAAACCTAGGGTTTAAACCTAGAAGAACAAAACCTCATGACGGATCCCTAGTAGGACGTTTGTTTGCATCATGTGCATTTGACTTAGGGGACTCAACACAGGGGTTGGGTCCGTCTAGGACAGGTGACCCGAAATGAATTGACCATCCTGATGCATCTTACGTGCTACTTGCGCATTTATTTGCTCGGCTTTGCATGTTGACCGGCTTGTCTAAATGGGTGAAAATTGAGAAAAATAGCAGTGTTAGGACTAAGTGAGGGTAACCATTTGTTTTGAAAAAACCAATGCCCAAATAGTACCGAAATGCTGCCGGATTTTTGAAAAATAAAAAATAAGAAAAAGAGAAAAATATTTGGAAAAATAGAAAGAAAATTGTTTTGATTATGGCAAATCTGACCGAACTACGTGGGTCTGATTCTCACCGGATGTGAGATACGTAGGCAAACCACATCGGTTCCGACCCCAATTTTCAAAAACCCAAAAATATTTTCCTTTAGTTCTTTCTTTAGAAATCTTTCCTAAAAAAAAACATTCAAAAAAAAAGTTTTTAAAACTCAAAAATGGTTTCCTTCTTTCTAATGTCTTTCATACAAAAAGGAAAAATCAATAAAAATTAAAATCCAAAAATACGGGTTTCCTTCATTTTGAAAATCCAAAAAAAATCAGAAACAAAAATCCAAAAATACTCTTATTTTTTTTAGAAGTCTTTTTTTGTAAATGTCAATAAAAATTTTGAAAAAAAAATTTTTGAAGTCCAAAAATATTTTTGCTTTTCCTTAAAAGTACTTTTATAAATAAATAAAAGCTCAGAAATTCAAAACATTTTTCTTAAAAAAGTCCCCCTTTCGAAAATTAAGAGGTTACATCCAAAATCCACAAATATTTTCTTTTTTTCTTAGAAAAAGAGAAAACAAATGAAAATTCAAACAAAAATATTTTCTTTTTTACTTTTGAAATTCCCAAAGTTCAAATAAAAAAAAAGGAATTTTCAGAAGTCTTTCTTTCAAAAAATAAAATCAAAATCAAAATCCAAATCAAAAAAATTCCCTTTCTTCTTCTAAAGCATTTTTTTCGAAAATTCCAAAAAAAAAAATCAAAAAATCAAAAATGTTTTTCTTTTGCCTTAAAGATCCATGGTCTAAGTTTTATAAAAAAAAACAAAAGAAATGACTAGCTGGTGTCAAGTGTGCATACCATTCAGGGGCAGAGGGCCATCATACAAATGACTGTTGGATTCTGAAACAAGCGGTGGAGAACTTAAGAGCAAGGGAAAATTGTGTTGAGAGATGAGGAAAATTGTGTTGTTCATCCGAAAAATATTGCCGAGAGGAGCATTGTATTTGGAAGATATCAAAGGAGATGATCCCGAAACAGCTGTGAATGCAGATGCAGTAAAATGTACTATGTCTAGGCTCTCTGCGGTGTTGATTTTTGTGCAATTGAGATGACGAAGGCTTTTTTTTTCCCGCTATCCAAACATTATCAACCCTTCGTAAACCCATTTGAGCCGGTTACCCTTCTTTGGAACCCGGAAGTATTATCGAAAAAAAGAGAAAAGAAAAAAAAAAGAAAAAAAAAGAAAAAAAAGAAAGAAAGAAAAAGAAAATATGATGAAAGGAAAAGAAAAGAAAAGAAAAAACAAAAACAAACAAAACAAAAACAAAAACAACAAAAACAAATGTTTGCCTGAACTACGTTTGACTTGATTCCGAAAGGATACGTAGGCAGCCTCTCGCTGAGGTTCAGTCACACCAAAACAAAATCCCAATTCCCCCAAGAGTTGAAACTGGGGCAGATGATATAATGGTTCGGCTATGAATCCGCCGAAACGGTTCCAAAGTTTTAAGTTCCTCCCAAATCCTTTTGACCCAATGACCTTGTTTAAGTCCTTCCGATCAATTGACAAAGGCAAGGAAATGAAACCGTCATTGTTGGGATCCGATACAATTCAAATTGAGAGAAATAAAATGAGAGAGTCTTATCGGTGAAAACCTTCGGGCACCATAAGGCGATGGTGAGTAGAGAAAATGAAATGAGAGAGTCCGCTTAGTGAAAACTCGCAAAGAGCACTATCGGGCGACGGTGAGAAGAGAAATGAGATAGGTCGACTGGCGAAAAACCCGCAAAGGGCGTTGTCGGCCAAAGAGAAGACATCTCATCACTAAAAAATCCTGGCAAGGTTCCCTGGTTTTGAAATGCGGATCAATGGGTCCACGAGAAGCTGGAAAGTTTTTGTGGGTCGGGCATCCAGTCCAAGAAGCATGTCATGTTCATTTGAAGCCAGCATTCACACCCCAGATAAGTCCTTCTTTTCCCCCCGAAAGGGACGCTTCTCTTTAAACTCATCTGCTTGCCTTTTGCATACTTTTTCCTTTGAATCCTTTTCGGTTTAACACTGATTCCGAATTACTACAAAGAAAAGGTGGCGGGACCGGTTTCACAGGGCTCCGCCTGGCAAGAGCCGAAGAAAATACTCAGCCTCAGCGGACGCGTCAGTCCAATCCCGATTGACCATGGTGGTTGATGCTTTCGAAGCAAAGACATTGGAAAAGAAAGAAAAAAGCAAAGGTCCTAAGGGAAGAATAAAGTAAAAGGGTTAGAGCCCACACGGGCGAGTCATCATGAAGTCCTAAGGCTGAACCCGGTTGTTTGAAAAAAGATTCACCCTCAAGGAAAACGAGCAGCAAAGTTCTCAACAAAAAGGGGGCCGTGATCAAGCGATTGGGATGATCAAGGCCACAAAAGCAACCACCGTTTCAAATTAACAAATTGTTCTTAGTTGAAAACAGGTTTTATTCAGAGCAACCGTGCAAGAAGCAGGTGCAACCCAAAAGAAATGAAATGCGCAAGCGCTGAACAGCTTTGCAGCAGGAAAACGACCAAAAAAGAAGTTTCCCCTCCCCAAATTAGTTCATGTGTTTTGCTAAATAAAAGGAAAACATATAAAGAGGAAAACAAAAGAAAAAAAAGAAAGAAGAAAGGAAATAAAAATGAAAATCCCAAAAGAAAAACAAATTATGGTAGCATAGGATCCCATTCCTTAAATATCCCGGCCAAAAAACCGAGGATCTCCCGGCCAAAAAACCGAGGAGCCTTTTCTTTCCAAATCCCGGCCAAAAACCGAGGAGCTTTTTCTTTCCAAATCCAGGAAAAAAAATCGAGGATCTCCCGGCCAAAAACCGAGGAGCCTTTTCTTTCCAAATCCCGGCCAAAAAACCGAGGATCTCCCGGCCAAAAAACCGAGGAGCCTTTTCTTTCCTAATCCCGGCCAAAAAATCGAGGATCTCCCGGCCAAAAAACCGAGGAGCTTTTTCTTTCCAAATCCCGGCCAAAAAACCGAGGATCTCCCGGCCAAAAAACCGAGGAGCCTTTTCTTTCCAAATCCCGGCCAAAAACCGAGGATCTCCCGGCCAAAAAACCGAGGAGCTTTTTCTTTCCAAATCCCGGCCAAAAAACCGAGGATCTCCCGGCCAAAAAACCGAGGAGCCCTTTTCTTTCCAAATCCCGGCCAAAAACCGAGGATCTCCCGGCCAAAAAAGAAAAATACCCGAGGAGCTTTTTCTTTCCAAATCCCGGCCAACAAACCGAGGATCTCCCGGCCAAAAAACCGAGGAGCCTTTTCTTTCCAAATCCCGGCCAAAAAACCGAGGATCTCCCTGGCAAAACCCAAGGAGTTTTTCTTTCCAAATCCCGGCCAAAAAACCGAGGATCTCCCTGGCAAAAACCAAGCAGCTTTTTCTTTTCAAATCCCGGCCAAAAAATCGAGGATCTCCCTGGCAAAAACCAAGGAGCTTTTTCATTCCAAATCCCAGCCAAAAAATCGAGGATCTCCCTGGCAAAACCCAAGGAGCTTTTCTTTCCAAATTCCGGCCAAAAAACCGAGGATCTTTTTTCTTTCCGTCCCGGCAAAACCCGAGGACCCTTCTTTCTTTTCCGGCATAACCCGGTCATTTCCAGCATAACCTGGATTTATTCACAAGAATACACAATCCTAATTTGACTGCTTAGATATGTGTCACAACTAACTCACGAAATTTTCCTAGTAAAAACTGGGGCAGAAAAATTTCGTTCGTTTGTTTGTTTTGGTATCTTAAGCAGGTCGATCTCAAGACACAAGGTGCGAGATGACCAATGGAATGAGTCTCAATCCAGAATAAAGAAAAGAAGAAAAGAACAAAAAGAAATGAACTCAAAAGTGAAGCAAGCAAGGGTGTGGATTGCTCAAAATCTGATTGAAGTCACAAGCTCCGCTGATCCTGTTTTCGGCCCAATGCTGCATGAAGAAGTAAACACCTGCAACTTGCGAGCATCAAGATTCAGATCGAAGTCCACACCCAAATCAGCTAAGACTCAAGATCAAGCTTCAAGAGATTTATAGATAGGAATCTTGTAGCTCGTAGTTGATAGGCCTAGCTAGCTTAGCTTTTGATTTTCCTTTTGGTGTAATAAGGGGGTCAGCAAGCAGTAGCAGCAACAGCAGCAGTGAAATCACAGCTTCCCGGTAGTCCCAGCTACCAAAACTTCCAGAACTACACTGACCTGATTCCTTTATAGCCAAGGATATGTAGGCAACCTCTGAAGCAAGGTTCGGTCAGATTCTTTCAAAAAATGCTTCTCACGGAGTTTCAAACGGGCAAAAATCCCTCATATTGCTCACTTTATCTTTGCCCGAAAACTCTTCATGTTTCCGAGCAAAGAGGGGCAGCTGTAAGCACGTGATTTTTGCCCTATACGAAATACTCCTATAAAATCCCAAGAAAAATAGATTTTTGTTAATTATCGGCCATTTTAGGATTTTTTGTAGAATTTTTAATTTTTGCATTTTGTGCATGTTTAATTTTTACTTTAATCATGAAAAAATACCAAAAATATCACGCATGGCATTTATGCTTTATTTTTACATTTTTTTAGGATTAATTGATAGTTACTTATTTTATAAAAAAAAAATTAAAAATCACAAAAATTAGCTCATTCTTACATTTATTTGTCTTTTAATTTTGGTTTATTGATTTTTCACTTTTAATATAAAATTAAGTGTTGTTTATAATTTTATAATTAGCTAATTAGTTTAATTTCACACTTTGGACAATTTAGGATTTTTTAATTTGTAGGATTTTAATTAAAAGAAAGGAAATAAAAGAAAGTTTGGTTTTNAAATACTCCCAGCCAATTAAATTCCCCCATAACCCAATTCCAATACTACTACCCAAATTTCCATTACCCCATTATCCATTACCCATTACCTTACCTATAAGAATACATTTAGGAAACCTAAAATACACACATCAGATCCCTAACAAAAAGTTGAGCGCAGCTTTTCCCCTACTCTTCATCTTCGTTCCTTCATCATCACCAAAGAGACCTCTCTTCTCCCATACAAGACAAAATAGAACCATTGAGCTCCAGCACACTCCCTTTCTTCTATCACTCATTTCACCCTTGAACACAAGGACATAAACAATAGGGTGGCAAAATCAGAAGAAAAACTATATATATATAAAATAAAAAATAAAAAGAATCTGGCTCGTTTCGGCTTTTATTCCGTTAGTGCACGACTTTCTGGGATTTCTCTAAGTGATTTGGGCACTTTTGACGTTGTTGAATCAGCTGGATTCGTTTGTTTTTGGGCTGCTGAATTCCGTCTTCTTCTTCAATGTAATACCAGTCAGCATATTATATATTGAAGTCGCCGTTCACTTGAAAGAATTTGATGGCGGCATAAGGCCTAGTCGTTTGAAGCATCTTCCGGTTTGCATTCAGATTTAGTAGTTGCAAGTGGAACTTCGTCGTGACTATGAACATTCGTAGTTTGCTTTAAGTTGAGTGCAATCCTTTGGAATAATTTGAGGCGTGCCATGCCAAATAAAACCCCTAAGCTCATGGCCCTCACTTAATTATTTTTAACCCTAATTCGAGGCGTGCCATTTAGCAAATTCCATGGCCCTCGCAAAGTTATCAACGCGTTAGTCGCTTTAGGCGCGCTTTTAATAATTTTACCTTCCTAAATATGGGGGTGCATTTCATGCAACCCAAATCCAAATGCCAAAACGTTGAATAAGAATGTGTCGAGGATACGGGTGCATTTCATGTGACGTGATCCAAAAATACGTTTTTGAACGATGTTCACTTTCTTAAATTTTTTTTAACTAAAAGAGGTTAAATAATTCTAAAATTGCACTATAGGATGACATGTAAAAAAATCAGATTTTAGCCATTTATAATAATTTAAGCGACCGTGCTAGAACCACGGGATCTGGGGGTGCCTAACACCTTCCCTCGGGTCAACAGAATTCCTTATTCAGAATTTCTGGTTCGCAGACTCCACTCGGGAAGTCGAAATTTCCTCGATTTGGGATTCAAGATAAACCGGTGACTTGGGACACCAAAAGCCAATCCTTTCCCAAGTGGCGACTCTAAAAATAAATAAATCATCCCATTTCGAATAATGTCACTTTAATTGGAAAAACTCCCTTATATACTATCCTTCGGGGTGGTGTGTAAAAAGGAGGTTTGACAGACCGGTGGCAGGCATGTATACAATCTCATTAACAGGAAGCCAACCCAACGTCCATTCTATACGATCTGCAGCTATGGAGCGAAGGCAGGATATCCAATCTACGACCCCTTCTAGCATCTAAAACCCATTGACCCTTGTACCAAACTCCTCTATGCAGCTTTTCCCTATAGATCCGTAGTTCATGTACTGAGGACGATGACACAGATGCTCAATCATCCACATTTGTAGTAACAAATTGCACCCTTCGAAAAAATCTACCCCGGCTTTGCAAGCTGCGAGGGCTCGGAATATTTCTGATACTATCATAGGTGCGAGGGTGCTCTTGGCATTGATAATCAAAGTATTGACGACTCCGGCTACCCGTAAATCAATATTCCCTTCCTTCTTGGGAAACACTAGAAGACCTAAGAATGCCACCATGAAAGCGAAGCATCTATGCTCTTCCCACTTTGGTCGGTTCCCTTTACTACAGATTCTGCTCTCCGGGTTTTCAAACCCCCTATATGTCCATACCATTGATATATGAAGTGTAGAGTGGAAAACCCACCCGCCAAATCTGCATAGTGGACCCGCCTGCTTATTTTTAGTAAGTCCAAAAATTTGTGAGGAGTGACGGACCTTGGAGCGACCAGGTATTTATGTCTTAGACCCTCTATACTCCTAGCATAACCCGCTATCTCCTCCAAAGTAGGTGTAAGTTCGAAGTCCGAGAAATGCAGAACGTTTTGAGCTGGGTCCCAAAATATCACCAGTGCTTTTATTACGTCCCCTCTAGGCCTGATATTTAATAATTCGGTGAGCGCCCCAAGTAATGGTTGATCATGTCTCGTCCTTGCTTGCCCAAATCTTCCCACCACATGTGTAGTTCCAATGGAATCTTGGTCATAACCTTCATTGGTAAGTTTTGACTCGTGCTCATTCTGCACATTTAGATTAAGGTGATTGGTTTAAAACCAAGTGAATTTTATTAAAGCTGATAAAAAGGGGTCATTTTGCAAAATTCAAATAAACACGGCTACTTTTGCAAATACGGCCCTTCAGCACTTCACAAGGGAAGATTTTAGGGCTGTGTCTGCTAGGTGGCCAAAAATTGGCAAAGAAACCATCAGTGGCTATTCTTGCAAAAACGGCCTTCCGGCGCCCCGTCGGGACGTTCGGCTATTTAGACAAAAACGGCATCACCCACTTTATTTATGACAACAATGATGACATTTTCAAAAATTTGGGTTATTTTTGCAAAAATGGGGCTGGACCCGATGAGGGTTGCCTACGTATCCCACATCCAGTGAGAATCAAACCCGCGTAGTTCGGTCAGTTTTGACGCAACAAAAAACATGAAGTACTTTGAAACAATTTTCCTTTTTCTTTTTCTTTTTCTTTTCTCCTTTTTTTTAAAAAATTTCGGCAGAGTTTCGGTATATTTTTGACACCAGATTTTTTCAAAGGCGGGCAATTATCTCTCTCATACTTCAATTTGATTTTTTCCAATTTTTCTCCCTATTCTAGAAACCAGTCAACATGCAAACCGAAGCAAATAATTGTACAAGTAGCACGTAAAAATGCATCAGGATGGTCTTTTAATTTTTGGGTACACCTGTCCTAGACGGACCCAACCCCTGTGTTGAGTCCCCAAAGTCAAATGCACATGATGCAAACAAGCGTTCCAACTAGGGATCCGACATGAGGCTGTGTTATTCTAGGTTTAAAACCTGGGTGTATTGTTCTAGACCTGGCTTACCCGAGCGGACGACTCGAGCCGGGGGGGGGGGGGGGCTACGTACCGGGAACCAAAAAGCCATCCGGTTTTGTAACTGATCCGATCCTCGTTCTAAATTAGGATATGCCACTAACAGAAAAGAAGTCACGCCACCGTGCATTTCCCAGAAGATTAGAAAAGAGGGGTTTCGCAGTAGTTTATATACAGTTCAAATAATATCAAAGCGGTAAAAAGCGGCATTTAGCACGTTAGGCCCAAATATGTAATAAAAATCAGATAATAAATAAAAACCAATTGTAAAAGTTATTCTACGCTCGAATTCTTGAACCCTGAACCCGAAGTTCTGGGTTTTTATCCCCAGCAGAGTCGCCAGAGCTGTCAGGCCTCCTTTTTACCACCTGAGGGGTATATAAGGGAGTTTTTCCAATTTAAGTGACATTAATCAAAAATGGGATTATTTTATTTATTTTCAGAGTCGCCACTTGGGATATTTATTATGGTGTCCCAAGTCACTAGTTTATTTTAAATCCCAAATCGAGGAGCATCCACTTTATTTAAAAGTCTTCTAAACCAGAAAACTAGGTAAGGAATTCTGTTAACCCGGGAGAAGATCTTAGGCATTCCCGGGTTCCGTTGTTCTAGCACGGTCGCTTAACTATTAATAATTGGCCTAATTATCTGATTTACTACATGTTTTAAAACCTAATGTGCATTTTTAATTTTATAACCGCTTTTAATTAATTTGACCGCTTTTTAGGATTTATGAAATTATTTCTTGAATAAGTTACGATTGTCGTACACTTGTTTGTGTGATACACATTGTGAATCGTGTCACGGGAACCGTACCCACAATCTACAACATATTTAATTTATTAAAATTATTAGAAGTTATGGTCGGCTCACATAAAGTACCCCCGAATTTGGAAATTATGTATCACAACTACGTCACGGGAACCATACCCGTAGTCACGATAATTTATTATAAACGCGCCTAAAGCAAACTACGAATGTTCAAAGTATTTTCCACACTAGTTTTGATATTAATGTGAGGGCCATAGATTATGGGATTCATTTGTGAATGGCACGCCTCAAATTATTCAAAAGATTGCTAATTGTACACAAGCTCGGGGTAGATATGTTTCACCTTTAATCATTTTTGGATAAAGGAATTTGGGCCAGCAGTAGCCCATTGGGTTATTTGGTCAGGGGAAAATTCAGCGTTGAGGCTGCTTGGGCTCAATTTTAGCCCAGAAGTAAAAGAAACTCAAAGGCCTTGCCAGGCCTGCTTCTGACCATGGCTGTCTTGTTTTGGGCTAACACTAGGCCGGCCTAGTCGCGATTAATTACTATCTGCCTGTCCTGCCTTTACGTTTTAAGCTAACAAAACTTACTCAACATGCACATTTGTCCAAAATTGTAATTCAATTCACTTTTATGTAAGAAAAATCATAATCTAAAAAAATCAGAATACAATTCATGTTTTGAAATTATACTACACACGATTTGCAAGACATAAAAGAAAATGCGTTTATACTATAATTCACAAGGGAAATTTATAACTGGGGGTCAAGCTATTGGGTTCAATGTCCAGGCCCAATAGCCTGGGCCCAGACTCATTTGAGATTGTTTTTTCCAATTGGGCTCATTTACGAGTTTGGCCCAACTGGAGTCGCAAAACAGGCCTTCAACTTTTAAAGATCTGGACCAAGGCCTTGGCCATTGCACCATTGTGCTTACAGATATCTAATAGCAAAATAATCACTTAACACATTCCTAACAGTAGTAATTTTAGTCGCGGTACATGAAACCAGACCTTAATTAACTACAGAGCATCAGGTAAGAATAAAGCCTTTAGAAATCAGAATATTACATTAAGACCTATTAATACATAAACTACTGCAATAATAACTAATCTATTACATTAGAATCCTATGAGAAAAATACAACAGCTAATCCTATCACAATTTTGGGAAAAACTGACAGCCCAATGAACATTCACTCCCTTTGGATATAGTCGATTCATCGAGCTTAGTTCCTTGGTATGAGGTTCTCAACTTCAGCAGGATAACAATGACAAAATTCCAGCACTTGGCTTTTAAACTTGTTGATTTAGCCAACTAGTGACCAAATCCACAAGTTGTGACCTCAAGTAAAAAACATTATGTTATTTTTCACAAGTAGAAGAAGAAAAGAAAACTACAACAGCTATATATGCAAATCAGTTTTGATACTGTAAGGTTTTAACTAGAAGAAATAACTTCGAACAAAAGCATTGAAATCAGCATTTCTCATTTTTGAGAGAAGAGCTACAAGTATTAATATACTAACCAACTAAATCATTTCAACCTTAAACCCACATAACAGAAGATTTAATCAGATTCATAACAGTACAATCAGTAACTACCATGAAGTGATACATATTTAACACACATAGTTGCAACTCTTTGATACCATAACATTCCAAATAGGCAGTACATTCGAGAAAAAGGTGAAATTAGTACCTTGATAGGTAATAATCAACAAAAGAACGAGTGAGAATGCTAGCTGAAACTTTAGGGATGAAACAACAACCAAGAACACACAGCAACAGTAGAAGGGCAACCCAGAAAACCAAAGAACCAACACTTCAGACTTCCAGAAAATCAGAGTACCAGAAAACTAACCTAGAAATCTAAACTAGAAAACTGAAGTTTTTTCCCAAAAAAAAAAAGGTTTCAGAGATTTTTTTCCATGTATTCTGAAAGTTTTTAGGTGCAGATATGCTGATCAATGTGTCTAGAATGAAGGACTAGCTTTCCTTTTATAGGGTATCCTAATATAGCAACAAAAGAGCATATTCTACCCTAAATTCCCTAAGGGTCAAACAATACAACATCTTTTGACAGCTGTATGTCCTTTTTTCAGCACAATTCCAGCATTTTCATGCTAAGAATGGGACAGCTGTACAAAATGCTAGAACCTTCTAATTTTTATCTTATGTAAAACCATTTTTATCCTTTTATCTACTGATTATTTCAATTCTAACCAGCCCTGACCTAAATTCTGATTTCAAAAACCTTTGTGGAACCTCCTAGAATAATCTAGAAGATTCCAGCATTAGGGGTCCTAGGCTTGTTTTAATGTCCTTTTAATTTTGAAATTAAATCTTAAACTTAAGGGCATCTAGGGTTTAATTCAAACAATTTACTCCTAATTAACATGTCCACCTAATTAACCTTAAACACGACTGAGTTTAACAACTAACACATCCAAACAGTAAATAACAAGAACTAGAATGAAGATGCAAAGGAACCCTAGAAATTAACCTAATTAGTTTGCAATTAAACAGATTAACTAAGGCTAAGGTTTCCTAATGACTAGTCAGAGATTGGCCAAATAGATTGAACTCCTAAAACTATTCTAATCAATTTAAACTAAACATTGAATATCAAACAAACGAATATAGGAGAAAAACAGAACACAAAAGAAAACAGAACAATAAATTTTATCAAAACCACTAAAAAATTAACCTAATTAATCTAACCTTAGGCAATTGAAATTAGACTTCAAATACTGAAATTCTAGTATGCTTGAACAATTCTAACAATAAACTAACAGTGAACTCAAATACTGATTAACTAATGACCTTAACTAAACATAAAATACATGCAAAATCTGTAACGACCCGACCGGTCATTTTGAGCTTTTCCACTTTGCTCGCCAGTTCTCGGGAATGACTAGCCCCTTGTGAGGTATTATGACTTATATAAATCGTCGGCTTTGGATTTCAGGTTAATCGTAATAGATATGGAAGTATGATTCTCAGCTTGAAGCTTAAAGTTTGAAAGATTTGACCAAGTTTTGACTTGTTGGCATATGACCTCAGATTGGACTTTTTATGATTTGGTTAGCTCCGTTAGGTGATTTGAGACATAGGAGCGTGATCGAAATGTGTTTTGGAGGCCCGGAGTAGATTTAGGCTTGAATTGGCGAAATTGGAATTTTGGCGTTTTCCGGTTGATCGGTGAGATTTTGATATAGGGGTCAGAATGGAATTTCGGAAGTTGCAGTAGGTCCGTTGTGTCATTTGTGATGTGTGTGCAAAATTTCAGGTCATTCGGACGTGGTTTGATAGACTTTTTGATCAAAAGCGTAAAATAGAAGATTTTGGAATTCTTAGGCTTGAATCCGATGCAAATTTGGTGTTTTAATTATTTTTTGAGCGTTCCGAAGGTTGGAAAAAGTTTGAATGATGTTATGGGATATGTTGGCATGCTTGGTTGAGGTCCCGAGGGCCTCGGGTGAGTTTCGGGTGGTCAATCGGACCATTTCATGTTGTGAAAAATTGCAGAATTTCTGCTGTTCAGTGTTGTAGAGAAATGACCTTCGCGTTCGCGAGTAAGCCCTCGCGTTCGCAAAGGGTTAGCTGGTGAGGCTGAGGATTTAGCCTTCGTGTTCACGAGGAAGGCTCTGCGTTCGCGAAGGGCTGGGGTCTTGTTCATCGCATTCGCGAGGTCCATGCCGCGTTCGCATAGAAGTAAGGTGAGCAGCTAGGTCCAGGGTGGTTGTTCTTCGTGTTCGCGGGTGTAGCGTCGCGTTCGCGGTGAATTAGAAAGCTAAGCTTTCGCGTTCGCATAGGGATAGTCGCGATCGCGATAAAGGAAGAATTGTTCAACTTGAGTTTGTGCTTCGCGAACGCGAGGCTTTGATCGCGTTCGTGATGAAGGATTTGAATGCCTGGGCAGAATGTTTTAAAAGCTCATTTCCGCGATTTTGAGGCTAAGTTCCTCCATTTTTGGGCGATTTTGAATCTTCTTGAAGGGAATTGAAGAGAGAATCAAGGGGGAACACTTGGAGGTAGGATTTTATGGACTTTATACTCGATTCATATGTGAATTCTACCTAATTAATCATGGAATTTAAGCCTAGTATTAAAGAACTAGGGCTTGTATTTGGAGACTTAGAATTTGGGATTTGAGGGGCCATTTGAGGTCCGATTTTGATGTTCTTGATATGTATAGACTCACGAGAGAATGAGGATTTTATTGATGTGATTTTTATCAAATTCCGAGACGTGGGCCCGGGGGCCGGGTTTGAGCAATTTCGAGATTTTTGATGCAAATTGGATATTTTCGAGTGGGCTTTGTTCCCTTAGCATATTTTAATGATTATGTACTGACTGTGGCTAGATTTGGAGCATTCGGAGGTTGATTCGTGAGGGCAAAGACATCGCGGGCTAGAGTTTGGACCGGATCGAGGTGAGTAATGACTTTAAATGTTGTTCTGAGGGTATGAAACCCGGGATTGCACATCGTGGTGCTATATTGAGGTGACGCACATGCTAGATGACGAGCGTGGGGTCGTGCACTATTGGGAATTGTGACTTAGTCCATCCCGAATGATTGTTTTACTGCGTATTTGATTGAAAACTATTTGCTATCATTATGTTTTGGGCTGAATGCCATATTTGGGCCTTGTGCCAGCTATTTGGACCCTTAGGGGATTTTTACTGATATTTCCTCACTATTTGACTTTATTCTTGTACTCAGTCACGTTATATACCACTATTTTTATAACTCAGCCATGCTTACTCTGTTTAAATACATTAGATGATATTTTTAAATGATAATTGGGCTGAGCATCATGTTTTACTGTTGCCCGCGTGGCTTATGAGATTCTGACTGTGTAAGGCCGAGGGCTTGTGTGTGTGAGGATGCGCTGATTTATGATTATGAGGCCGAGGGCGTGAGATATTGTACGCCACGAGGTGGCTTGTTAATTATGAGGCCGAGGGCTTGAGATTCGTACGCCACGAGGTGGCTTGTTGATATGAGGCCGAGAGCCTATTGATGATGCCACGAGATGACTTGATATTGCACTTGGGCCGTAAAGGGCCCCTCCCAGAGTCTGTACACCCCAGTGAGCGCGGGTACCCAGTGTGATAATTTTGTTTATTATGTGAGGCCGAGGGCCGGATTGATTATGCCACGAGATGGCTTGTTATTGCGCTTAGGCCGTAAGGGGCCCCTCCCGGGTATCTGCATGGTAAGGTTATATAGCAACTTGTTGGCTTTTGGAACAACTATGGGCACGTTCGAGGATGAACACATGTTTAAGTGGGGGAGGATGTAACGACCCGACCGGTCATTTTGAGCTTTTGCACTTTTCTCGCCAATTCTCGGGCATGATTAGCCCCGTGTGAGGTATTATGACTTATGTAAATCGTCGATTTTGGATTTTAGGTTAATCGGAATAGATATGGAAGGATGATTCTCAGCTTGAAGCTTAAAGTTTGAAAGATTTGACCAAGTTTTGACTTGTTGGCATATGACCTCGGATTGGAATTTTTATGATTTGGTTAGCTCTGTTAGGTGATTTGAGACTTAGGAGCGTCATCGGAATGTGTTTTGGAGGCCCAAAGTAGATTTAGGCTTGAATTGGCGAAATTGGAATTTTGGCGTTTTCCGGTTGATAGGTGAGATTTTGATATAGGGGTCGGAATAGAATTCCGGAAGTTGCAATAGGTCCGTTGTGTCATTTGGGATGTGTGCGCAAAAATTCAGGTCATTTGGACGTGGTTTGATAGACTTTTTGATCAAAAGCGTAATTTAGAAGATTTTGGAATTCTTAGGCTTGAATCCGATGCAAATTTGGTGTTTTAATGATGTTTTGAGCATTCCGAAGGTTGGAGTGAATGATGTTATAGGATATGTTGGCATGCTTGGTTGAGGTCCCGAGGGCCTCGGGTGAGTTTTGGGTGGTCAATCGGACCATTTTATGTTGTGAAAAATTGCAGAATTTCTGAAGTTCAGTGTTGCAGAGAAATGACCTTCGCGTTCGCGAGTAAGCCCTCGCGTTCGCGAAGGGTTAGCTGGTGAGGCTGAGGATTTAGCCTTCGCGTTCGCGAAGGGCTGGGGTCTAGTGCATCGCGTTCGCGAGGTCCATGCCGCGTTCGCATAGAAGTAAGGTGAGCAGCTGGGTCCAGTGTGGTTGTTCTTCGCGTTCGCGGGTGTAGCGTTGCGTTCGCGGTGAATTAGAAAGCTAAGCTTTCGCGTTCGCATAGGGATAGTCGCGATCGCGATGAAGGAAGAATTGGTCAACTTGAGTTTGTGCTTCGCGAACGCGAGGCTTTGACCGCGTTCGCGAACGCAAGGCTTTGACCGCGTTCGCGAAGAAGGATTTGAATGCCTGGGCAGAATGTTTTAAAAGCTCATTTCCGCGATTTTGAGGCTAAGTTCCTCCATTTTTGGGAGATTTTGAAGCTTCTTGAAGGGAATTGAACAGAGAATCAAGGGGGAACACTTGGAGGTAATATTTATGGACTTTATACTCGATTATTATGTGAATTCTACCTAATTAATCATGGAATTTAAGCCTAGTATTGAAGAACTAGCGCTTGTATTTGGAGACCTAGAATTTGGGATTTGAGGGGCTATTTGAGGTCCAATTTTGATGTTCTTGATATGTATAGACTCACGAGAGAATGAGGATTTTATTGATGTGATTTTTATCAGATTCTGAAATGTGGGCTCGGGGGCCGGGTTTGAGAAATTTTGGGATTTTTGATGCAAATTGGATATTTTCGAGTGGGCTTTGTTCCCTTAGCATATTTTAATAATTATGTACTGACTGTGGCTAGATTTGGAGCATTCGGAGGTTGATTCGTGAGGGCAAAGACATCGCGGGTTATAGTTTGGACCGGATCGAGGTGAGTAATGACTTTAAAGGTTGTCCTGAGGGTATGAAACCCCGGATTGCACATCGTGGTGCTATATTGAGGTGACGCACACGCTAGATGACGAGCGTGGAGTCGTGCACTGTTGGGAATTGTGACTTAGTCCATCCCAACTGATTGTTTTATCGCGTATTTGATTGAAAACTATTTGCTATCATTATGTTTTGGGCTGAATGCCATATTTGGGCCTTGTGCCAGCTATTTGGACCCTTAGGGGATTTTTACTGATATTTCCTCACTATTTGACTTTATTCTTGTACTCAATCATGTTATATACCACTATTTTCATAACTTAGCCATGCTTACTCTTTTTAAATATATTAAATGATATTTTTAAATGATAATTGGGCTGAGCATCATGTTTTACGGTTGTCCGAGTGGCTTATGAGATTCTGACTGAGTAAGGCCGAGGGCCTGTGTGTGTGAGGATACACTGATTTATGATTATGAGGCCGAGGGCCTGAGATATTATACGCCACGAGGTGGCTTGTTGATTATGAGGCCGATGGCCTGAGATTTGTACGCCACGAGGTGGCTTGTTGATATGAGGCCGAGAACCTATTGATGATGCCACGAGATGGCTTGATATTGCGCTTGGGCCGTAAGGGGCCCCTCCCGGAGTCTGTACACCCCCAGTGAGCGCGAGTACCCAGTGTGATGATTCTGTTTATTATGTGAGGCCGAGGGCCGGATTGATTATGCCACGAGATGGCTTGTTATTGTGCTTGGGCCGTAAGGGGCCCCTCCCGGAGTCTGTACACCCCCAGTGAGCACGGGTACCCATTGTGATATGAGATATAGTCCGAGGGGTTGGTATTGTTCCATGTGTTTGCTCGAGGGGCTGGCATTGTTCCATGTGGTTGCCCGAGGGGCTGATTCTGTTGATATTGTGCTCGAGGGGCGGTTTTTTATGTGTTACCTTTTCTAGTTGCCTGTCATTTACTTGCTTAACTGTTAAAAAGGCATTTTGAAGAAGCTTAAATTGAACTAAAGTGACTTCACATATTTTCACTGTTTCACTGCTTTCACTGGCTTTTACTGCTTCGTTATAGCCTGTTGATGTGCCTTTACGTGATTTCTTATTACTCAGTCTGCATTTATTATTATTACTCACTGAGTTTGAGTACTCACTTTACTCCCTGCACCTTGTGTGCAGTTTCAGGTATTTCTAAACCCGGTAGCGGGTATTGGTTGCTCAGAGGTAGAGTCATCGGAGTTTAGCAAGGTAGTTGCCTGACGTTCGCAGCACTGCTTTTCTCCCTCCTGATTTCATTAGACTGTATTTAGTGCATTTTCAGAATTTTCCGTTGTATTTAGACCTTAGTAGATGCTCGTGACTTGTAACACCCCGATGTCGGGCTATGTGTATTCCGCAATAGTATTGTCTTCCTTATTTTGGGATTTATTATTATGATTTAGACTTAGTTCTATTATTTAATTGCTTAAGAATGAAGAGGGAGTGTGTCGGGTGGCCTTGTCTTCACGAGAGGCGCCATCACGACCTGGTCTAGGTTTAGGGTCATGACAAAATCAAAGCAAGAACAAAAGTAAGAGGCTAGGGATCAGGAGATATACCTAAAGGATCTGCCAACTCAGAAAAGTTTTCGAAATAAAATTAAAAATACGTTAATCAATTGTTCTGGTTGAGAACGATCAATTAACGTAAGTTTCAATCTCAATCGAGTCTTGAAACTTGAAGGAAAATAGAAGGAAAATTGGCACACATGATCAATCTAGGGTTTTCTGAGATTCGAAGAAATCAAAAGAGGAATCTAGGAACAATGGTGGTAGGATGGTGGTGAGGGAAAGCTGTGGGTTACTTGGTATGATTTTCGGGGGTTTTCAGGTGTTTTAGGGTTTGGGGTCGGAATCTCAGATCCGAGATTAAAGCGAATGGGTGAGGATTTTGGGGAAATTGATAGTGGGATAGTGTAAAGGGGAGGCTGGGGATTGTAGGGGGTGAATTTGGGGCAGTTTGGTGATGCTCCGCCGCCGTAGGGTGATTTTCGGGCGGCGGAGAGAGGCGGAGCCGGCGAGGAATTTTAGGGCAGCTAGGGGTTGGGGCTTGAGAGAGATGAGAGTGAAATAGGGGGGGGGGGTATTTTGGGGATAGGTCTGTCTTCGGACAGTTTTAAGTAAAATGGGGATTAAGTTCCGAGCCGTTGGATCAAAAGAGTCCAACGGCTGTGATGAAAGATGGGGGAAACGGGGTCATTTTGGGGCTAAGGGGAATTGGACCGGGTAGACTGGTCATTGGGGCCTGGGTTTGAACGGGATATTTTGAAAAATTAATTGGGCAAATTTTAAAGATTGGCCCAGTTTTAAAGAAACAAGACCAAACACATTCTTCCTATTTTTCTTTTCTTTGTTTTTCCTTTTTCTTTTCTCTAATTAATTAAAATCCTAAATTAATCTAATTTATAAAATTAAACTAATTATCTATTTATAATATTTACAAAAATTAGTTAACTTAAATTAATGAAGAGGAAATTACTAATCTAAAATTAAAAGCTAAAATATAAAATGAATGATATTTTTTGTGATTTTAATAAAGCAATGAATTAACAAATTAATCCTAAAAATATGAACATAAAATCTAAAATGCAATGCATGGTATTTTTGATATTTTTCATGATTTTAACAAAATTAAACGTGCACAAAAATACAAACAATTAATAAAATCCTATAAAATTGAAAACAAATTTGAAAAAAATCTATTTCTTTATTTTTTGTAGGAGTATCTTTAGTAGGGCAGAAATCACATGCTCACAAATACACCCCACGTTTCACAGCTTCCTGCCAAGGTAAAATCCCTTCTTCAGTTTATGGCATGTTGTAGCCTTTTGATTTTTCTACTATCTTCTCCTAATAATTCTCCATTCATCCTCTTAATTTCCAATTACAATGATATTTATTGTGTATTAATATCTGATTATTAAATTAAATTGATGATTAATCTTGTGCCTATTGATGCGCTTTTTTGATGGATTATATATAGATGGTGATGAATGTTGTTCAAACAGTAACTAGCTTGCTTTCTCTTGCTTTTCATTATTTTCTTAGAATGGCATACTCTTTTCTTTCAGAGTTAGGTCTTCATAGGGATGATTGGTTGATAAGGGTTAGAATTTGCAGAATGTGGGATTCTTTTAATCCCAAGAAAAACGGAGAGTTGATTGGCTTGTATATGATATTTACTGACGAAAAGGTACCTTCATGATTCTTATACTTTTATACATATATTCTCTTCGTGTCTTTTCATCTCAAAATATTTACGTCGTTTCTTTTATGAGGAAAACTTGATGCATGCTACAATCAACAAGAAATTATATAACAAGTTCAACGATAAGTTGACTGGAGGTTCTTTGTTTGTTATCAAGAACTTTGAATCGAAGTTGTTGAAAGTAGTGGTGGATATAGGCCTGTTGAAAGTACTTTTAAAATTATTTTACTTAAAACTGCCGTCAAGAGTCTATATTGTTAGTATTCCTGTAAATGGATTTCACTTTATTAAACCAGATATGATTGACTCAAGGGTAAACAATAATACTATGTTATCAGGTATATTTATTATAATTCTTTGCTATCTTTTTTTAAATATTCTTGTAATTCTAAAATAACAACTTTATGCTCTTCATTAGTAGATGTGGTGGGTTGTTTGTGCGGAGTTGGAGACATGGAGACTGCTGGCTCGAGGTGGAAAAAAGGGACATTCATATTACTACTGATTAGTGAGTCGCTTCTCATTTTATGTTCCTTTAATTTGTAAATCTTCCAGAGCTTTCATTTCCTATTATGTTTCAATGCCTCTTCCTCAAAAGTGCTGTCTTGGTAGAGTAAAACCTTTCAAACAAATTTGTTAGTTTGGTTCGGGGAGTAAAACCTTTCAAACAAATCTGTTATTAGTTTGAGAAAAATAGGATTCCTGTCTGTTGGAACCAATATTGCCTAAACTAAAAAAATTCACCTGCTCTTTACCAATTATTCTATTGCATATAACTTTTGATTATATTTACATGAATCATATGAATTTTTCTTCTATTAGTGTCTGATCCATCATTTTGTTGTAGTTCTGTCAAATCAAAAATTACTTTATGGGAAGAATTTGGTGAGAAATTTGATCCTTATTTGTACAAGAAGGATTCTGGCCCGTATATCGTGATAGTAACCGCTACAACAGTTAAAGAATTCCGTGGTAATTATTTTAGATTTAATGATTAAATTTATATACTTTGATACATTGAACATTAGAATAAAGTTATTCATTATTGCATTCATTGTCAATAGGTGAGGTTAGCTTCGCCACCATCTACGCAAGCAAAATATATATGAATCTCAACATAGACTACATAACTTCTTTGATCCAAAAGTTTGCAACCATGTCTGCTGGAGTACAAACTATTGAACGCTCTAATGTTAACAACATTCCGATTGAGGAAGAGATGTTTTTGAATAGGATGAACTTCAAAGAGTTGTTGGATTGTGACTGGAGTCCTGAACTAGAGGTTATTTTCCTATTTTGCTTATTAAGTTTTCTTTTTCTCAAAATTTTAAGATGACTCTAATATATAGTCTTTTAAATGGTAGGAGTACATTGTTACCATGAGGGGAGAGACCACAAAAATAGACAACCATTTTGGTTGGTACTATATTTCACGCAATGCGTGTTCAAAGAAGATCGAACCTGTTAATGGTGTCTATAATTGCCCTATTTGCAACAAAGATGCAAGTTTCCCTTGGTGAAGTAAGGAACCAATTTGTAATGTGAATTTGATTCATGTTTTTATCTAAACTAATTTATTTTGTAAAATAAGGTATAAGATACACGTAAAAGTCAAAGACAAAACTGGGGAGAGCAGTGTTGTCCTATTTAAGAGCTTGTTTGGATGGTTGTTCCCCGTTGTATCGTATTGTATTGTTATCCCAAAACAATGTTTGTTTTGATTGTTTCATTAAAATTGGCTGTATTGTATTGTTAAATCCATTGTTCCGAAACAATGAAAAGTATCCTTTTTTGAAACAATGGATTTGATGTGGTGGGATTGTTTCCTATTTTTCTTTCCAATTATGCTCTTACTTATTACTTCACAATTCTATTGTACCCTTTACATTTTATTTATTTATTTTAACTTCAATTCTCCAACCTATAACCTACTTTATTTTTTTTTTCCAAAACTTGCCGCCAACGTTAAAGGTGTTTTTGCGCCTTCTGTTTTATTTTTTCTCCTAATTTACTTTTAACTCAATTCTAATTAGTTGTGCTCCTTTATTTTTCCTTCTTCTGTCTCGCTCCTTTGTTCTGCTTTCTTAAGGTGTTTTGCCTTCTTCTCTTTTGTTTTTTAAATTATTTTTATGCATAATTTTTTTATAAATTTAATATTTAAACAATTGAGGGTATTTTAGTAAATTTATCAGTTACAGTACTGTACGATACAATCAAACCAAACAGAAAAATATTATATAACAATAACAAACAATACAATCTATCCAAACATTGTATTCATAAAAGGCAGAATGGCCTAAATGACACTTATACTTGTGCCACTTTGTCATGCCGGTCCTCCTACTTCACTTTTTGTCATCCAGACACTTTAACTTGTTCAAAATTAATATTTTAAACCCCTCTGACCGTGTGTGTATCTCACTTGCTTGACGTGGATGACACATCATATTCCACGTCATTTTTTATATTTTATTTACTAAAAATATTTATTATATATTATTTTCTTAAAGAAAAAGGACATCAATATCTCCATCTCATCTCTCTTCCCTAAAATAAATTCACATATTTCTTCTTCCTAGGAAATGTCAAAATTAAATGAAAATAGAACAAAATTAGTATTTGTAAGCAGCAATGGCCACTTTTAGTAATTGCTGACAAAAACATATGGCTGGAGTGCCGTAAAAATGGCCCAAAGAATATCCACCGCTTCTCATGGCAAAAGAACTACCGGAATTACCTCTCCCATGTTTAAAACTGCAGAAATCGCCACCCTGCCAATCATCTTGAGGTCATGAAGTCAACTCTTGAAGAACCTATGAGTGAATCACTAAGAGATGTCGAAGACCTTTCTCTTAAGTTTTCCATTGATGTGGATTTCAAAGCCAATGGGGAGCTTGATATGGCAAGAATGCAGCAGGAACTTGTGGAGAAACTCTCCCGGAAAGCTAATTCAATTAGCAAGCCTATTGTTAGCGTACAGGGGGGGAGACGAAAAGGGGGGTGTTGTGTGCGTGGGGGGTGGGGGGGAAGGGAGTGGGGGAAGAAGAAGAAGAAGCGCACAGGAGGAAGGGGTGGGGGGGTGGACGAGGAGGGAGGAACAGAATATCCCTTTTGCCTTTTTTTTTCTTATTTAAATTTTAATGATTTTTTTTCTTTTTATTTTAACTATTTCTGGTTCAACATATTCATATTCACGCTCCTTATCCGCGTGAATTACACCACTTTATCCAGCTCAACCATTATTTTGCCACATGTGCTTGGTCAACGGTCAGAGGGGTTTAAAATATTGATTTTAAACAAGTTAAAGTGTCTGGATGAAAAAAAGTAAAGTAGAAGGACCGGCATGACAAAGTGATACAAGTATAGGTGCCATTTAGGCTATTCTGCCTTCATAAAATGATACGATACAATACAATACAATACATTATAAAACGACGGGGAACAATGATCCAAACATAGTGTAATGCTGTTGTAGAGAAGCTACTTGATACATCAGCTCACAAATTGTTCGACAGGCTGTCATCAGATAACAATGATGTACCTGCCCAAATCCAAAGCCTTATCAGAAAAGATTTTATTTTCAAGCTAAAATTGAATAGTTACAATTTGTAAGAGGGGCTTGAAAATTTTACCGTATCAAAGGTTTTCATTCCTGTTGAAAATTTGGAAATGCAACACCAATGGAGGAAAGATAAGAAGGTAGTGTTATGTACTTTATAAGAACTTTTCATCCATAATTGTATTGGATATGTATAAATATCTATAAATAAGCTTTATTTTTGTTGCTTTTGAAGGGAAAAAGCTTATTGGAGGATGAAAAAGAACCAGAGGAGCCGCAGGCAAAAAGATTAATAAAAAAAAGGTAAGCTGATTTACAGTTAAATAGGAATCTGAATAACCTATCTTTTTCAAATTTAAAATTGGACATGTTTAATAGATATGTGAACTTTTCTTTTTCAAAACCAAACAGGCTGCTGATGTCTCATTGGATAACTTGGATGACTCTGATGAAGATCAACATGTCAATGATGGTGTAAAGAATAGAAAGAGAAGAAACATAATCATAGATGACGATGAATTTAGCGATGGAGACACCAATATTTGCAAATAGAAGAATCTTTAGCATTGCTTCTAGCATATTGTGTTAGCTTAAATAAAAGTGTTTGGACTTCTTTTACTTTTCTGTTTAGTGTCAACAGTAGATATGCATTAATGAATTTGTCTGTTATTGTCATTTAACTTTTATTAGAAGTGATGATATCCACACTTGTATGGTTTACCTTTCAATTAATCCTATTTGGTTAGCCATGTATATAGTGTGGTTGTTTGTAATGCTGCGAAGAATTGTGATGACCTGTCACAACCCTAAACCCAACCTGGTCGTGATGGCGCCTCTCGTGAAGACAAGGCCAGCCGACACACCTCCAATTCACTTTAAGCAATTAAAATAATAACTACTAAGTCTTTAATCAAAATTAAAAACCCAAAATAAGCATTTAACAGTATAATTTGCGGAAATGAAAACCAACACAGCCCTACATCGGGGCGTCATCAGTCATGAGCATCTAAAACCATACTGAGAGTCTAGAGTCTAGTCCACTACTACGTAACTGAATCAAAAGAAACTGAAATAGAAGGAGAATGCACTGGGCTGCGAATCGCCAAGCAGCTACCTAGTAAATCTCCGAAGACCTGCTGGAACTATCAACCTTCAGGAGCAGGACCTGTAGCGCCCGAATCTGCACACAGGGGTGCAAGGAGTAAAGTGAGTACTACCAACTCAGTGAGTAATAAAAATAAATGAAGACTGAGTAACATAAACCACATAATGCACAACATTAAGCTACAAGAGGCATAACAAATCAGTTATTATAATAAAGCGGTGAAATCTCATAATCTTTTAAACTGTTAAACGGCATACAAGAAAGGCAACAAAAAAAAAAAAATAAACACATAGTAACTGCCCCTCAGGCACAGTAGCAATAGAATCAGCCCCTCAGACAATGTCACAGAACCATACCAGCCCCTCGGGCTATATCTCAAATCATAATGGGTACCCGCACTCACTGGGGGTGTACAGACTCCGGGAGGGGCCCCTTACGGCCCAAGCGCATAATCAAGCCATCTCGTGGCATCATGAACAGGCTCTCGGCCTCATATCAATATCAAGCCACCTCGTGGCGCACAATCTCAGGCCCTCGGCATCATTATCATAATCAGTATATCACTGCTGCGGCGTGTAGCCCGACCCAAATGTATCCTCACAATACAGGCCCTCGGCCTTACTCAGTCAGAATCTCATAAGCCCCTCGGGCCACAGTAAAATGTGAAGCTCAGCTCAAATACCTTTGAAAATATCATTTAATGTGTTTAAAACAGAATAATACAACTGAGTCTTTAAAATAGTAAAATATAGTATGACTGAGCACCAGTATGAAATCAAACAGTGAGGAAAATATCATTTAAAATATCCCCTAAGGGTTCAAACAACTGGCACAAAGCCCACATATGGCATTTAGCCCAAAATATAATAATATCAAACAATTAACTATCAAATACGCAGTAAAATAATCATTCGGGATGGACCAAGTCACAATCCCCAGCGGTGCTCTACCCCACGCTCGTCATCTAGCGTGTAAGTCACCTCAACATAGCCGTACGCTGTGAAATTCCGGGGTTTCATACCCTCAGGACAATATTTAAAATCATTACTCACCTCAATCCGGCCTAAAACCTAGCTTGAAATGCCTTTGCCCTTCGAAACGACCTCCGAGTGCTCCAAATCTACCAAGTTCAGCTTTTTATCATTAAATTATGCTTAACGAATGAATTCCAATTGAAAAATATCGATTTTAAGCACAAAATCCGAAATTAGTCAAAACCGACCCCCGGGCCTGCGTCCCGAAACTGGACAAACTTTATACCAAAATGTTCTTCATCATCTCACGAGTACGTACATATAAAGAACTCGAAAATCGGAGTTCGTTTGACCCCTCAAGTCATCCCTAGAAGGTCTCTTAATCTCAAGCCCTAACTCCACCTTTTTCTACTGATTTTCATGAATTTAACGCTGATATTTTGTTCCTTAATCACAAATAATCGAGTTTTAGGGTCCAAAATCCTTATCTCAACGAAGAACAATGATTTTCTCTCTTCAAAATCGCCCAAAGCTTCAAAATTTCGTATTAAAAGTGAGAAACCCTCTGAAAATCGCGAAGGAGTTATTTAATATAATCTGACCAGACATTTCCGCATCTGCGGTCGCATTTGCGGTTTCATGGTCCGCTTCTGTGGAAATCACTTAAGTTTCCCCGTTGCCCGCATCTGCGGTTAAACTCCCGCATCTGGGGAGTCGCAGTGCGGTACTCCTAGCCGCTTTTGCGGTTTCTGACCAATCGTGCCTCCAGCCGCTTCTGCGGCTCTTCCTTTGCATGTGCAGTGCTGCACCTGCGGTCCCCAATCCGCAGGTGCGGAAATACCAGAAGCAGCAATATCAGCTGCTGCCACAAAATTCCAACATCTCCGTTGACCACCCGAAATCACCCCGAGGCCCCCGGGACCTCATCCAAAAGCACAAACATATTCCAATACCTTATTCAAACTTGTTCCAATCATCAAAACACTTCAAACAACACTAAATCAACCAAAACACCTCGGATTCAAGCCTAAGTTTCTAAGAATCTTCCGAATTTCGCTTTTGATAAAAAATCCAACCAAATCACGTCCGAATAACCTGAAATTTTACACAGACGTCGCAAATCACATAACGAAGCTACTGCAACTCTCGGAATTCCATTCCGACCTCTATTTCAAAATCTCGCCTATCAACCGGAAATCGCCAAAATGTTAACTTCGCCAATTCAAGCCTAAATCTACTCGAAACTTCCAACGCACATTTTGATCACACTCCTAAGTCCCAAATCACCTCTCGAAGCTATCCGAACCATCAGAACTCACATCCGAGCCCTCTAACCTATAAGTCAACATCCGGTTGATTTTTCTAACTTAAGCCTTCTTAAAAGAGACTAAGTGTCTCAAACCTTCTCAAAACCTTTCCGAATCCAAGCCAACCAACCCGATCACATATAAACCAATAATTAAGGCAAAATAGAAGCAGAAATGAGGAAAACGGAGCGGTAACTCATGAGACGACCGGCCGGGTCGTCACTTGATTTACGAGTCAATTCTATGTTCCGAGGCCTTAAAAACCTCCTTTTATCTCGCCTCAATTTGCGTGCGTAGTCCAAGCGCGTTTCCGGAAAGCTTTTCTGAGAAATTTTAGAAAATAATAAAATTGGCCTTTAAAATTGATTAAAGTTGACTTTGGTCAACATTTTTGGTAAACGAACCCGGACCCGTGATCCGACGGGCCCGTAGGGTCCGTAGTAAAATATGGGACTTGGGCGTATGCCCGAAATCGAATTCCGAGGTCCCAAACCCGAGAAAAGAATTTTTAAAGAAAATTATTTGCTGGAAAATATAAAGGCTTTTTAGAAGTGAATTGATGAAATTCTTGATGGTATCAGGCCTGTATCTTGGTTCCGAAGCCCGGTACAAGTTTAAAATAATAATTAAGTTGAATCTGTGAAATTTAGTAATGATCGGAATTGATTTGGTATAAATCGGACATATAGTTGAGAAAATAGAAATTTTGATGTTCTTAAGTAATCTTATGAATTTGAGGTTTAATTCATAGTTGTTGATGTTATTTTGATGATTTGATCGCACGAGCAAGTCCGTATGATGTTTTGGACTTGCATGCATGATTGGTTTGGAGCCCCAAGGTCTCGGGTGAGTTTTAGATAGGCCACAGAGTGAATTTAGACTTAGAAAATAACTTTTGCAGGTTCAGAGAAGTTGCAGGTCTTTGAAATGAGCTTCACGGTCCGCGATGAATCTTCGCGATCGCGATGGGGTCTTCGCGACCGCGGTGAGGTTTTCGCGGTCAGCGGTGAGCAAGGCTATATCTTCGCGGCCGCACTCGATATTTCACGGTCCGCGGTGGAGCTCCGCGGCCGCGGTCCTTTTTCTGTGGTCAGCGGTGAGGATCTGAGAGGGGTATATATAAACGAGACTTTTCAGCCATTTTTCATTTTTCAAAAACCCTAAAACATAAGAGGCGATTTTTCCAAACACTATTTTTTCTCCAAAACACAAGTAAGTGATTTTAAACTCATTTCTTTGACTCCTTAACTTCTTTTTACAAGATTTCATCCTAGAATCTAGGGTTTTCATGATGGAAATTGGGTAGAACTTAAGAATATTGGAATTTGGGGATTTAGACCTCAAATTGAGGTCGGATTCCAAAACCGATTGTATATCCGAGCTCGGGGGTGAATGGGTAATCGGGTGTTGGTCCGAATTCCGGGTTGGACCAAGTGGGCCCGGGGTCGATTTTTGACTTTTTGGGGAAAACAAGGGAAAATCTATTTTCATGCATTGGAATTGGTTTATTTAGCAATTATTAACGTTATTAAGTAAATTGTGGCTAGATACAAGCGGGTTGGTGGTGGAATCAAGAGTTAAAGCGGTAGTTGAGGCTTGATTGTGTTCGTGGAATTGAGGTAAGTGTTTGGTCTAACCTTAGCTTGAGGGAATAAGAGTCGTGGTCTTATTTGCTATGTGTTAATTGTTGAGTAAGACGTATAGGCGTGGTGACGAGTATCTATACGTTGGTGTCAAGCATGCCCGTGAGTCTTACACCATGATTGAGTCTTATACCATGATTATTGTGACTCCATTATGTGTTGTCCATGCTTAATATAATGATTTGAAATGTGGAACCAGGCTTATGGAAGTATTCTTGGTAATTGAACATGATAGAGCGTTGGCTCAAGTTGAGATTTATGTTTTGAAGTGATTGTGGAAGTGAGGAGAGGTTTATGATGTTGTTTCCCTTGTCGGGAAGTTATTGTTTATGATATAATTTCCCTTGCCGGGAAGTTATTGCTTAAGATAATGTTTCCCCTGCCGGGATATTGTTGTTATACTATTGTTTCCCTTGCCGGGATATTGTTGTTATACTATTATTCCCTTGTCGGGATTCTTTTGTGATTGGTGTTGATTTGTATATTGGGATCGGGTTGCACGCCGCAATAATATTATATATGGATCGGGTTGCACGCCACAACAATATTATATATGGATCGGGTTGCACGCCGCAACAATATTATATGGGATCGGGTTGCACGCCGCAATAGTATTATATGATTGGGATCGGGTTACATGCCGCAACAAGAAAGAATGAAAGTGAATATTGATTCTTATGGTGAGGACGAGAGTGAAAGTACGAAGGGTGATGCCGTGCACTAGTTACTGTTTTCCTTATTCTTGGTGATATGAAATTATGGTGTTCTTTATGCTTCTCTACTGTAATTTTGCTAGTACTTGATATCCCCCGCAGCATGTTCCCCCTTCCCATCTTTAACTGCTATTTTCTGTTGTTATTACTTGCCGTATATGATTTAACTGCATAGGTTTACTTGGCAGTCTTGTCCTAGCCTCGTCACTACTTCGCTGAGGTTAGGCTCGACAGTTACCAGCACATGTGGTCGGTTGTGCTGATATTACACTCTGCACTGTGTGCAGATCCCGGTGCTGGAGTATTTGGACCATAGAGAGGTTGCTGCCTTCAGTCCAACGGAGACCCGAGGTAGTCCTGCAGACGTTCGCAGGCCTTGGCGTCCCCTTCTATCCTTTCCATTCGTTTTTACTTATTTCAGAGACAGACTTGTATTGTTCCATTCGGACCACTGTTTGTAGTATTTGTAGATGGTCCGTGACATTGTGACACCAAATTCTGGGTAGAGTTGTACTTTGGATTTGTACTAGTATTTAGTTATATTATCAGAATTCCGTCTTCCGCATTTCTTTTATCATTATTGTTATTCCGTTGTTGATCGCCTGTTAGTTAAAATTGTTAAAAGGTTAGGGAAAAGGGTAATAAAATCTGTAACATTCGGCTTGCCTAGCTTTCACGAGTAGGCGCCATCACGGCTCCCGAGGGTGGTTAATCCGGATCGTGACAAGAATCCTGTTAAAGTTGTTCTTGGAACAAAATTATAAAAGAAAATCTTTTGATGCAACAAACCTTTAACAATTTATTTACTTTCTCTGTTTTCTGGCCCAAAGCAAAAAAGCAGTTTAAGATAAATATGACTAGATACAACAAAACAAGGTAGATATTTGTATCATTCTGCAATCAAGATTGAATTCTTCAGTAAAATCGTTGAGCCTGCATACCTATATGAAAAGAACAATTTTTCAGTTTATTCGATCGGAACTCTTCCATATTTGGTATTTTATACAAGTGCTTCATAGGCGGTTTAATGTTTTGGGAGATTAGGCAATGCTTGTGATTTTAGTGAATTTGAATGTAGTGTCTATATCCAAGAACATGTGGACTTATTTTAAGAACACAAACTACATTGCAAAAGCATTTTCCTTCTCTGATCTTTTCCAAGGAATATAAATCAGTCAAATCTATGAAGAAAATGAAGCATATCCTGAGTACCAAGAAAATTGTAAGCATATTCAGAGGGAGACAAAATAAAATTCAAACAAAAAGATTAAGAGAGAAAAAGAAGAAACAATTACCATAATCTACACATATATAGCATACGTTTGTTTCCCTTGTGGAAATAGCATCTTTTCTGCTTTCTTGGAAGTGTTTCTGTGGTTGCATCAATCATCTAAAGTAAAACTGATCTTTGTATGTACCGTTACAAAGATTATGCACCGTTACAATGTGGCTTTTAGCTTTCCTGATTAATGGGAATGGTTTTTAAGTATTTGACTTTTGGTAACGGTTGTAACTTCTGATTTTTTAAACACAACAAGTTGAATTGAGACAGTTACATGATTCGCAATTAAAAAGATATTTATAATAATACACCAAACTGACAAAACAGCCCTAATTCTCTTTTTATTTTCCTTATACCACATGATACTCATCTTCTCCAAACTCTTCAACCACCCAAACATCCATTCTGTTTTCTCTGGAAGTTCAAGCGTTAGCACATCCAAGGAAGGAGTAAATTTTGTTTACAGTATTTTAGAAAACAAAACACATCAGCAAATTCTTTCACTATAACCCATTTAATTCCATTTTGATCACAACGTCAGTTCACTATAGATTTGTTCCTCCAATATTCATATCTTCTACTTATATTATGTTCTTTTTCTTCAATATTCCTTTTTATATGTTATTTTGATATATTTCACTCTTCCAAAACTTTATAGCAGATTAAATGGAATTGATATTTGCTACTGTTAAGGAATTTAGTGCGTCAGTGAATATTCCGTTGGAGATTACCCTACTACATCAGCTTTTGCCAGTTTTAGCTCGGCAAGAAAGGATGCTAAAAATAAAATTGAAGAGAATTTCATCAACAGCCCAATGTAACCGAAAGAACGAGGAATTAAGTGTAATAAGAAATTGCAGATTCAAGTTTGCGAAACTGAAACGAAAAGTCTCATTAATTGAAAAGTAATACAAAGTATCACTCAAGAAAAAAATAGTTTTGTTTCTATATTTTGTGAAAAGATTCACTAAATTGATGAAGTTAACCAACTTCGAAGGGAGACATGTACTGCCTAAAAAAATGGTAAGTTATTCTTTACCAAGCTTTATTCCTTAACAATAATGCCAAAGTTGTTACTTTTAATTTTTTTTGATGTTTGATAATAAAAAAAATTCATTATCTATGTGTAAAATGCCTATATTAATAGTTAAAATTTTGAACCTGACAGGCCATTATGCAACAACTTGGAATTTTGGTTATTATCTGACAGGACAAGAGATGGTCAACAATACAATAAACCCACAGCCTCTGAAGTTGCAGGATTAATCGTTGGTGATCTTACTGAAGAAAATTTCAAACGAGATGTTATTGTAGAACATCGGAAAAAGGGACTTCAAAGAATCGCAGATTTACACCCAAGTTTCATGTCTATGACATACCCATTAATACACCTATATGGCGAAGACGGATATAGACTTGGAATTCTTTTGGCAGACGTAAACAACAGAAATTCCAAGCGAGAAAAATTAACAATGAGACAATTCTATTGTTTCAGGATACAACAAAGACTTAATGAGGGACAAACTCTTCTACTAGCTGGCAGATTACTGCAGTAGTACATTGTTGACGGTTACATGGCAATAGAAGAAGAAAGATTCCGCTATATCCGAAATAAAAAAAAAACTCAGAGTTGATCTTTCCGCTAGATTAATGGATGCTGTTCTTAGAGGTGATTATGATTGTTCAATGGTAGGAAAAACTATTATCCTGCCTTCATCGCACACTGGGGGACCCCGATATAGGGCTCAAAATTATCAAGATGCAATGGCAATTTATAGATGGACTGGATATCCGGATTTTTTCCTTACTTTCACTTGCAACCCAAAGTGGCCAGAAATAAATGAAATGTTCCGCTTAAGTAACCAAGAGGGCGATGATAGCCGGGTTGACATCATATGAAGTGTTTTCGAAATAAAATTGTTCCAACTAATGCAAGATTTGAAAAAGCAACACCCTTTTGGGAAAATAATCGCCTGTAAGTTGCTCATCATTACATACTCATTGCAGGCATCAATCATCTAACAATAATATGTTTATTTACTTTTTAATTTGTTTGCTTTTATCTTTCCCAAGTACGATGTATTATCAATAGATACACAACAATAAAAAAAATTAAGGTTTGATTTAGTTAACAGAATTATAATTCTTCGTAATAAACTATTAATAGGAATTTAAAAGTACTACTTTGATGAATATTTAAAAAGAAAGTCAGCTTTATGTTTTGAATAAATAATGGTATGATTATTAATTTTCTTCATCATATACCATTAATTCTGTAGGTCTATATACAATTGAGTTTCAGAAAAGAGGATTGCCTCACGCACATATATTGCTCTTCCTGCATCCCACATTAAAGAGTCCCTCCACAGACCATATTGATAAATTAATAACAGCAGAAATACCTGATCTGGAGGTTGATCCCGACGGTTATAATACCATCAAGAACTTCATGATGCATGGACCCTGTGGAGAATACAATTGCCATTGCCCATGTATGAAGCAAGGAAAGTGCACCAAGCATTTTCCAAAAAAATTCAACGATCAAACAACTTTTGATGCAGATGGATTTCCAATTTATAAGAGAAGGAACACAGGTACTCATGTCAAGAAAATGGAGTCTTATTAGACAATAGATATGTCGTACCTTACAATAGGAATTTGATTTTCAAATATGATGCACATATAATGTTGAGCTATGTAAATACTCAAGGTCGGTGAAGTACCTGTTCAAATATGTCAATAACGGATCCGATAGAGCAACAACAACTGTAGAATGTACAGATACTGGTGTAGAAATTGATGAGATTAAAAGATATCTAGACTACAGATATATATCAGCTACGGAAGCTTGCTGGAGGATCTTTAAATTTGGCATACATCACAGAGAGCCAGCAGTTGAGCGATTACCATTTCATTTAGAGGGACAAAAATCAATAATATTCGAAGAAGAAAGGCGAGCGTTCTTAGTACACCCGGCATAGAAGTAACAAAATTCACGGAATAGTTTGAGGCAAACAAAAAGTGCACTGAGGCACGGGAGCTCACATATTCTGATTTTCCTACACATTTTGTCTGGAATTCAAGAGACAAAACTTGGACCAAAAGGAGAAATGGCAACGTAGTTGGTAGAATTTACTTTGCACATCCTGCAAGTGGAGAACGTTTTTGTCACGACCCCAAATCGGACCCGGTCGTGATGGCGCCTCTCGTGAAACAAGGCCAACCGACACAAACCCTCACACCATTTAAGACAATTATAATAATTGATTTTAAGTCATAATTAAACTATAAATCCCAAAGTAAAGAGTGAAATAGAACAATTTCGGAAAATAACACAGCCCGACATCGGACTGTCACCAGTCATGAGCATCTAAACATCCGTTTAAGAGTATGAAAAGACTACACAGTCTAGTACAAAGCTAGTACAAGGAAAGTAAAGATAGGAAGGAGAAGCACTGGGCTGCGAACGCCGAACAGCTACCTAGTCAACTCCAAATAAGCCTGTGATGGAAGCAAATCAGCCCTCGCTAGCGTAGGCCGAGACTCCTGAATCTGCACACAGGGTACAGGAAATAGTGTGAGTACGCCAACTCAGTAAGTAATAAAAGTAAAGGCAGCTGAGCGATAAGAAAATACGTAAAACAGAGCAAAATGCTACAACGAGGCAGTATAAAACCAAAACAATGCAATAAAACAGTAAAAGCTCGTAGAAACACCTTAGTTCAGTAAAAACCTCTTTAAAATATCTTTTAGCAATTTAAACGAGTGAATGAAAACAGGGAGAAAAGATAGATACATAAATAAGCC
The DNA here is from genome assembly GCF_001879085.1 of Nicotiana attenuata. Lineage (NCBI taxonomy): Eukaryota > Viridiplantae > Streptophyta > Magnoliopsida > Solanales > Solanaceae > Nicotiana > Nicotiana attenuata. Next base: position 537,466 of record NW_017670373.1, on the reverse strand, counting down.
CCTCGGGCAAAATACTAACAGAATCAGCCCCTCGGGCTATCTCGCAATCACTCGTATCAGCCCCTCGGGAAATAACATGGAACAACATCAGCCCCTCGGGCTATAGTACATCTCACACTGGGTACCTGCGCTCACTGGGGGTGTACAGACTCCGGGAGGGGCCCCTTACGGCCCAAGCGCAATAACAAGCCATCTCGTGGCATAATCAAACAGGCTCTCGGCCTCATATCAAGCCACCTCGTGGTGCAACAACTCAGGACCTCGGCCTCATAATCATGAATCAGCACAATATTGCTGCGGCGCGCAACCCGATACCATAATAACCTCACAACACAGGCCCTCGGCCTCACTCAGTTAGAAATCTCTCAAAGCCACTCGGGCACAGTAAAATATGATGCTCAGCCAAAAATATCATTTAAGATGTCAAAATAGAGTAAATATGGCTGAGTTGTAAAAACAGTAGAATACAGCATGACTGAGTACAAATATGAAGTCAAAAAGTGAGGAATAGTAGTAAAATTAGGGGTGTTCAAAATCGATCCGAAACCGAAAACTGAACCGAAACCGAAGCTTAATGGCTTATTGGTTTCGGGTTAACGGTTTAACTGACGGGGAACAGATTGAATTGTTTTTATTAACGGCTTATTGGTGTGGGGGGGGGGATTATTCAATTTTCTTAACGGATAATCCATTAAGAATATATATATATACATAAATTTATTTTTATCCATATATATATTAAATATCAAAAACCCAGAGATTGCATGTTGAAGATCCATTCGGAGATTGCACTGTTGAAGAACTTGAAGAATGACAACATCATAGTACTATATCATGTCTGGAAAGACAATGAACATAACATCCTCAATCTCATAACTGAGGAATGTGCCTCTGGTAATTTGAGGGATTATAGGAAGAAGCATCGTCATGTTTCGATTAAGGCGTTGAAGAAGTGGTCTAGGCAAATACCACAGGGCTTGGATTATCTACACATTCATGACCCTTGTGTTATTCATAGAGATCTCAATTGCAGTAACATCTTTATCAATGGTAATGTTGGAAAGGTAATGAATCAACTCATTCAGTTTATCTTCAGTTAATGTAGCCTACAATGTACAATGTGTTTTGCTTTTTTCACTCTCCAACACATGACACACTACATCATTATTATGTAGGCGTTAACAGACATGTATTTCTGGACTCAATGTGTAATTTCGATTTTTGAATTTGTATGCTAGGTTGTTAGCAAACAATTAATGCATGCAATATAGATTGAATTAGGCCGATAAACCGCCCGATAAGAGCTAAACCGATACCAATCCGCCCGATATCTTATCGGGTGGCTAGCGGATTAATACATTTAAAAGACGATAACTGATAAGCCAAACCGTTAAGAGCAAATAACCGCCCAATCCGCCCGATAAGAAGCCCTAGTAAAAATCCCCTAAGGGTCCAAAACAGTTGGCACGAGGCCCAAATATGACGTTCAGCCCAAAACATGATGATAGCAAACAGTTTTCAATCAAATACGCGGTTAAGCAATCATACGGGACGGACTAAGTTACAATTCCCAATGGTGCACGACCCCACGCTCGTCATCTAGCGTGTGCGTCACCTCAAAGTAGCACAACGATTTGAAATCCGGGGTTTCATACCCTCAGGACAACATTTACAATCATTACTTACCTCTATCCGGTCCAAACTCTAGCCTGCGTTGCCTTTGCCTCTCGTCTTGGCCTCAACTCGCGTCGAATCTATCCAAAATTAGAATCATGACGTCAAAATATGCTAAGGGAACGAAGCCCATGCGAAAATAATCAAATTACAACAAAAACCCCGAAATTAACCAAACCCGACCCCCGGGCCCACGTCTCGGAATCCAATAAAAATTACATTCAGTACACTCCTTATCCTCCCACGAGTTCATACATACCAAATTTACCAAAATCCAACCATGAATGACCCCTCAAATCCCTAATTTTAGGTCTCCACTTACAAGCCCTAGTTCCTTCAATATTTACCCACCAATTTCCATAAATTTCAAGCCCACTCAGTGAAATAACACCATAGGAACGAGTTTTATGTTCCAAAATCTTACCTCAATGAAGTTCCCTCGGATTCGCTCTTCAAAATCCCCCAAAAAGCTCCAAAATTGATTTAAAAATGGTGAAGAAAGGCTGAAAATCGCGAAGGATGAAATATATACTTTCTGACCCAGGCTTTTCGCACCTGCGGTCTATGTCTGCTTCTGCGCTACCGTTTCTGCGGTCAAAGGCACCGCTTCTGCGGTTTTTCACTTAAGTCCCATTTTCGCACCTGCGACCCAGACTCCCGCATCTGCATCTTGTCTCTCTTCGCCTGAGGACGCATCTGTGGCTCCATATCCGCTTCTGCGAGTCCGCACCTGCGGTCCCCTAGCCGCAGGTGCGGTTATGACAGCAATAGAAAACTTCAGCTGCCAAACCCAACTCAAAATCTTCCGTTAACCACCCGAAATCACCCCGAGGCCCCCGGGACCTCAACCAAAAGCACGAACAAGTCATATACCACTATCCAAACTTATACCAATCTTCAAAACACCTCAAACAACATCGAATCAACCAAATAACATCGGATTCAAGCCTAAGGTTCCAAACATCTTCCGAATTCCGCTTTTGATAAAAAAGTCTATCAAACCACGTCCGAATGACCTGAAAATTTGCACACAACCCAAATGACACAACGGACCTATTACAACTCCCGGAATTCCATTCCGACCCCTATATCAAAATCTCACCTATCAACCGGAAAACGCCAAAATTCCAATTTTGCCAAGCCTAAATCTACCACGGACCTCCAAAATACATCCCGGACGCGCTCCCAAGTCCAAAATCACCAAACGGAGCTAACCAAATCATAAAAATCCAAATCCGATATCAAATACTAAAAAGTCAAAACTTGGTCAAACCTTTCAAATTTAGAGCTTCAAACTGAGAATTGTTCTTCCAAATCTATTCCGATTATCCTGAAAACCAAAACCAATGATTTACATAAGTCATAATACAGCACACGGGGCTAGTCATTCGCGAGAACTGGCGAGCGAAATGCAAAAGCTCAAAACGACCGGTCGGGTCGTTACAGTTTTTATATGAGAATGCTGCTTAATTTTGTCAAAGGGTGCACTTCATTTGAAAGCATCAGGAGAATAAATGGAGTAACGCATGAAAGTTATAAAGATGCATGCTACGCTTTAGGATTACTAGAAGATGATAAAGAGTGGAATGACTGCTTGGCTGAGGCTGTACTTTGGGCAACAGGAAACGAGTTGAGAAATCTCTTTGTGACAATACTTATTCACTGTCAGGTAACTGATTGTAGAAAAATTTGGAAGACCAACTTTGAGATTTTATCAGAAGATATAATATCATTACAGAGAAAGAGATTTCGATTGAAAGATTTACAGTTGACAAAAAAACAACTTGAAGCATATACATTATTTGAGATTGAAAGCATCCTATTGAAGATGGGAAAAAGTTTGAGAGACATAGATGGAACTCCACTCCCAGATTCAGCTTTACTAAATAATGCCGGAAATCGTCTTATCAACGAGGAGCTAGACTATGACAAAGATGCTCTAAAAATGGTGCATGGCCAATCATTCGAGCAGTTAAATGCTTGCCAAAAGTCAGCTTATGAAGCAATAATAAATTCAGTTGAGAAGGAAGAAGGCCGTTTATTTTTTATAAGTTGACATGGTGGTACTGGGAAGACATTTCTATGGAATACAATAATAGCTAAGATCAGATCACAATCAAAAATAGTTCTCCCTGTTGCTACTTCTGGAATAGCTGCTTTGTTATTACCAAATGGTAGGACAACTCATTCACGGTTTCATATTCCTTTGGATGTTAGCTCAGAGTCAACTTGTGAAATAAAACAAGGCAGTCAGTTAGTTGAAAATCTCTTGAAAACTTCCTTGATCATTTGGGATGAAGCGCCAATGGCAAATAAATTTTGTTTTGAAGCCTTAGACAAGACCTTGAGAGATATCCACCGAGTAAGGTATGAAAATAGCTTTGACAAACCTTTTGGAGGCCTTACAATCGTATTTGGTGGTGATTTCCGTCAAATACTACCAGTAATTCCAAAGGGTACACGAGCTGATATTGTTGACGCGTCACTAAACTCCTTATTTGTGGCCATTTTTCACAATTTATGAGTTGAAGCAAAATATGCGTCTGTATAGTGGAAGAGTAAGTGATTCTGAGGCTGCTAAAATATCGACTTTCGACAAATGGTTGCTACAAATTGGAGATGGCTCCTTTTACTATGATATTAAAAAGAACTTATTAAATTACCTCCTGATGTATGTATCAAACCATCCAATGATCCAATCGGTCAATTGTCAAGGCAGTTTACCCATCCCTCTTGCAGAAGTACAATGACCCAACATATTTGAAAGAAAGAGCAATACTAACGCCAAAAAATGAAATGGTGCATGAGTTGAATGATACAATTATGAAAATGCTACCAGGTGAAGGAAGAACATATTTTAGCTCAGACAATGTATGAAGCAAGCGTGAATAATCCTAATGATAAAGATCTATTGTACCCAACTAAATTTTTGAACAGCTTATGATTCCCTGGCATCCCTAATCATGATGTACATTTAAAAGTAGGTACCCAGTTATGCTTCTCAGAAACCTAAACGTGAAGGCCTATGCAATGGAACAATATTGATCGTCATGCATCTTGGTAACTGGTCCGTCAGCGCAAACATCATTTCTGGAAAAAATATTGGCTCGAGAGTCACAATTCCAAGAATAATTATGTCGCCTAATGATTCAAAGTGGCCATTCAAGCTTAAAAGACGACAACTTCCTTTAGTGCCATGTTTTGCCATGACAATCAATAAAAGTCAAGGAAAATCTCTAAACCATGTTGGATTGTATCTTCCGAAACAAGTATTCACCCATGGCCAATTATATGTAGCTGTCTCCAGAGTAACAACAAGAGAAGGATTAACCATACTAAATGCTGGCGACGACATAGAAGACCTTGTGTTCATTAAAATATTGTTTACAAAGAAGTTTTCCAAAATATATGTCCTACAGTTGCAATAAACACGTGGTATTTGTTTCTACCATTACGGACGTTCATAATTGTATAGTTTTTAAAAAAATTAATTAATTATGATCAGTACTCATTGTTGTGTTACTGGATAACTAGGTATATCATGGAAGATTGATGATGAGGACGAACCGCCTAAAGCCAATAATAATGCTTTACAACCGAGGATGAACCGCCTAAAGCCAATAATAATGTTGTACAACCAAATAAAATTGATACTTTGAATTTGTTGTTGATCAAATACTGCACGTGAATAACAATGACAAGCTGCACATAGCCATGGTACTCACTTATTCCTTACTATATGATAATAATGATGCTATACATCTTTGATTCCTTTTTTGTTCTATATTTTCACTCCAATCACACTTTCAATGAATTCCCTTCAACGTATTTTTTTATTTTCATTCACTGCATTTTCTTGCAACTACATATCTGTGAGACCTGTGGGAGTATTTTAAATTTTTTAAATATCCATGTGTTCTTTTAATTTTACAAGTGGTCATGAATATCTATCATGTGGCCTTTTGCATGAAGATATATGGCCAAATGGCAAAGCCATAAACAAGTGGTAGAGGAGACATAATACTTGTCTCTTTGCATGGAATATTTTTGACAAGTAGATGAACACTTGTCATCTTCTTACACAATTCTACAACTATAAATACCCACTTCCTATACCATCCGAAAACACCAACAAATACTTTGCTCTCTCATGATTGCTAATGATTAGTAATCATCACTACAAGCCTTGTCTTTTTTCAATTACGTGTAGCCTTTTGTGTGTTCCAGTTTCTTTTGTAACCTGTGTTTATTTCCTCATTCTAAACTTGCTGGATTTATTATTAATATTTTGCTGATTCCCGTATCCTCTAAATAATTAGAGATGAGTTTGTTTAATCCTGGGGAAACATTTCACATTGCCGAAATAGTTTCTTAGGACAGTGCCCAGCACGACTCAAGTCAATTCACGTATTTCCGCTCACAAATATTATTGCAGTATTATTGTTGTTATTTTCCCATGTAATTCCCTACAAGACCAATGTAAAGTGGAACTTCAAAACTTATCTGCTGTTGTGTCCTGTGATTGTGAACCAAAAAAATGGAAGCCTAATGAGATGAGGCTTTCTTACGATAAAAAATAGTTACATCTTTGTCTTCTCTGGTCATTAGCTTCATACTTCAGTTTTGATGCAAGATGCTTCTTGTCAGTACGCAGGATTGTTTCAAGGCATCTTGGAGCTCTTACAAGTCTTTCCACTTGAAGGCAAAATTATCTTCTCTGTCAGCTGAAACTTCAGGAATAGCCTCACCTAGCGATGGTTGGCTATGTTATATTCCTCAAGGAAAAGACATGCTCGAACACCTAAACTTCCGCATTTTGACTGGGCTGCGTATGTTTGATATGGTTCTTACTCTTAGCTAATGAATTTCTACTTACTTCTTGATGTTACTTATGATAATATATTATGTGTAATACTATGAGCCAGACTAGAATTCTCTCAAAAGCTTACTACACACACTTTCTACTCTGTCTTAGTTTGCTGCTAAATTTGTTCATAACACTAATCTAAATTTTGAGAAAATAAGAAGTAAAAATACCAACAAGTATGAAGATGAGGAGAGCATCCAAGCAGAAGAAGCAACAACAGATCTTACTCCCCTCAACTAATGCGAAACACACTGATGGTAGTTTAGTTAAAATAACAACATTGTTTATCTTTTTACATCTCAATTTGTTGATTCTTTTTGTTGTTTATTATATTATTTTAGGGCGATGCAATTGGAATTGATGGAAAACAGGTTCAAAAAAATTTTAACAGCAGATTCTACAGTAAAATTGACTGCACAAATTGAAATGGCAATATCTGCTGGTTATGCTCCTTGCTTAGGTGTTCATAGCTCTTCCATTTCCTTGGTTATCTAAAATAATTCCTATTTTACTCACCCGTCATCCCTCTTGCCTCAGTTCTAACTATTTGTGCTGTTATTGTTTTGATTACTGACGTGCAGTCCACTTTTATTAAGTATTTTCCAGTACAGATGATATTCAAACACGTTAAGCTTCTTAGAAAGACAGAACTGTATAAGGGGTTTGTAGGTTAAAAATATGTTGTTGATTACATTATGTATGAAGCACTTTGGTTTAAAGTGCACATTCATTTACTATAACCTTAGTAAACAAAATCATGTGTTTTGGCATAAGTAAAGTCAAAAGTACAGAACAACGCCACATAATAGGTCTGAGTTCATTATTTACTATTTTAATAGGCCTTACTCCTTTACTGATCTCCCAGTTTAATTAAAAATATCAAAAACATAAAAGAAAGAGGATTATTTATGCCTGTGTTAACAGAGTACGAATATAAGATGCAGTTATATATGTTTATTTCTATAGGTACAATAAGCATTTGTATACCATATTAAGCCTTGTGAAACGGAATTATCCATCTCGATAATTGTTGAATTGGTCTACAGATAGTAATCCCTTATTTCATCAAAAGCAACTTGGAGACTAATTTTTTTAAACCTCTCTTTAAACAATTAAAGATTTGTGCGTTTGGAAGTGCAAAGATGTTGGTACGTGTTATTTTTTTGAGAACTATGTTTTTTGTATGTGTTTGCATCTACTCAGATTTTTGTCCACTTACCATAGGTGCCTGGGGAGCCCAATATATCCTACATTTGATCTCGCTATTACAGGGTGCATGAATTGATCTTTAGGGCTACATAATACACAAATGCAATTCATATGTGGTCACCTGGTTGAGTTTTCGCTGAGGTACTTTTAGTTACAAAATTAACTTTTGTTATGTTGGTCTTAATACTTTACTGCTATCTATAATACAAATACAGTACACCAATTATAACATTAAAAGAGTTTTAAAAACAATATTGATGAATATTGTCCTGTTTTTATGAATTTTTCACTGGTGAGATTCCGAAAAAGTCTTTATTCTGCAGGTGCTTCACCACGATACTTGCCAGGAGAAGAAGCTCCAATCTTTGTATTATTAGGCTGTTTTCCATGAACCAGAACATCAAGCGTCTTTGATTTCGCAGGTGCTTCACCACGATCATTGCGCCCTTTTCCTTTACTGAATCTATTATTTTGATATTTTCCTGTCTGCAATTTCCTATATATGGTGGAATTCAATGTTCCCTTCTTATCATCAGAGTTTTCAGGTGAAGTTTCTTCTTTTACATCCCATTTTCCAGTTGTGTTTCTATTGCCTGATGGATTTTCTTCATGGTTAGAGGGAGGAAATCCTTCAGCCTGCGAGTCCTGAGCATACAGAGGCTTCATGATTGTAACAACTAAATTTCACTCGTGAATAATAATAAAGACAAGAAATATAGCGACAAATATTATATTCAATTTCAAGTGATGGGGTTACAATCTCTAAAATATCTCTAAATCTAAAGAGATGTAGTTCTCTGATTCTTCTCCTCACGGATGATGTTTCAAGAGCTTGAAAGCTTGATCTTGAACTTGACGGATTTCAAATTTGTAGTACGTCACGAACAACTTGAAGGTCGTCACGAACCAGGATTTGGTGTTGAGTTATCAAACGGAAGATTTGAAGCCGTCTGCCTATGACTTGAGTTCGCCTTTGGAATTTGACCACAAACGACGATTGCAGATATGGATGGAGACCTTGATGCTATTCTTCAGAGCTTCTTCGGCCTTTCCTTCTGATTACTTGCTAGTCCCTTAGCCTTCTCCTTTGACCCCTTTATATAGGTGTGGGGTGGAGTAATCTTCAAGAAAATCCTAGTGGATCATTGGGCTTGAGGCTTATGGGCCGACCCATTTGATAGAAGACCAATTAACGGGCCAGCACAATAATATATTGGACCTTTATTTAAATTAATTTAATTGGATTTAAATAACAAATCCAATTATACCAGTCCATGTTCTTAATTGGACCAATATATATTTAATTTGTGGTAAAATCCAAATTTCTTATGGATTTAAATTTGACAAAATTTTAATTGTCTACAATGATCACAATGGGTGCAGAATCATCAACAAACTTATTTAATAATTGAGGAGTTCTATGATTAGACTTTCTTCTCAAAAGCCCCTTGAAATGCATGGTTTCAATAATTTCATCCAATGTTCTTCTTTTTGCATCAACCTTCTGAACGATGGATGTTGGCTTCTTTGCCTTTGGCAAATAAAGAGTTTTAAAAACAATCGACTGATTGATGAATATTGTCCTGTTTTTATGAATTTTACACGGGTGAGATTCCGAAAAAGATTTCACTTTAAGTATGTTATCTTTCTTATTTATTATTTTTTCTTTTTATACACCTATTCTCTCATTTTCCTCTTTACCTTCCCATTCTCTCATTATTCCACCAAATCACTAAGGACTCTTTCCTATTAAAAAAAAAATATTTAAATCCCTAATCATCCTCCCATTCTCATTCAAATTGTTGATACTCATCTATTTTTCAAGATCTCCAGCAATTCAAACAAACATTCAATTTACCACTTGTCACGACCCTAAACCTAGACCCGGTCGTGATGGCGCCTCTCGTGAAGACAAGGCCAGCCGACACATTTCCAATCCAGTTTGTTTAAGCAATTAAACAATAAGCATTTCGTCTAAAATATGATATAAACTCAGAAGTAACAATGACAATACAAAACAATTCACAGAATACAATCCAACTCAGCCCGATACCGGGGTGTCACTAGTCATGAGCATCTACTAAGGTCCAAATACAACTGACAAAGTCTGAAATGTACTAAGTACAGTCTAATAGTATAGAGAGGGAGAAAAGTAGTGCTGCGAACGCCGGCAGCTACCTTGCTAAACTCCGATGACTCTGCCTCCGATCAACCAATACCCGCTACCGGATTCAGCAATACCTGAATCTGCACACAAGGAGCAGGGAGTAAAGTGAGTACTCTGACTCAGTGAGTAATAATCATAAATAAAGACTGAGTGATAAGAAATCACGAAAAGTGCATCAACATGCTGTATAGAAGTAGTACAAAACCAGTAAGAAAGCAATGAAGCTGTGAAATCTCTTAAAGCATCTTAGCTCAATTTAAACTTCTTCAAAAATGGCTTTTCGGCAGTTAAGCAATTTAATGAAAAACAACTAGCATAGATAAGCATAGAGAATCCGCCCCTCAGGCATAATTACACAACTAAACAAGTAATTGACAGGTAAACACATAAAGGTGCCCCTCGGGCACAATGTCAACAACTCCGCCCCTCGGACAATATCTCAGATCAATACCAGCCCCTCGGGTAATCACATAGAACAATACCAGCCCCTCGGGCAATCACATAGAACAATACCAGCCCCTCGGGCTATAACTCACATCACAATGGGTACCCGCGCTCACTGGGGGTGTGCAGACTCCTGGAGGGGCCCCTTATGGCCCAAGCGCAATATCAAGCCATCTCGTGGCATCATAAACAGGCTCTCGGCCTCATATCAATATCAAGCCACCTCGTGGCTTACAATCTCAGGCCCTCGGCCTCATAATCAAAATTAGTGTATCACCGCTGCGGCATGCAACCCGACCCAAAAGGTAGCATCACAACACAGGCCCTCGGCCTTACTCAGTCAAAATCACATAAGCCTCTCGGGCAACAGTAAAACAGTATTTCTCAGCCCAAAACATCATTTAAATAAAATTTGAGTATTAAAACTGAGTGAACATGGCTGAGTTTTGAAAACAGTGGAAAATAACATGGCCGAGTTCAAGTATAAAGTCAAAACAGCGAGGAAATATCAACAACAATCCCTGAAGGGTTCAAATAATGGCACGAAGCCCAAATATGGTATTCAGCCCAAATAATAATGATAGCAAATAGATTTCAATCAAATACGCGAAAAAATCATCAATCGGGACGGACCAAGTCACAATCCCCAATAGTGCACGACCCCACGCTCATCATCAAGCGTGTGCCTCACCTCAATATAGCACTATGATGTGGAATCCGGGGTTTCAAACCCTCAAAACATCATTTACAATAATTACTCACCTCGAACCGGTCAAATCTCTAGCTCGCGACGCCTTTGCCCCTCGAATCGGCCCTACTCGCATCGAATCTATCCACAATCAGAACGAGGACGTCAAAATAGGCTAAGGGAACGAAGCCCAAGCGAAAATAATCAACAATTAGCATAATTCCCGAAATTTCTCAAACCCGGCACCCGGGCCCACGTCTCGGAATCCGATAAAATTAACATCAATGGAATCATCATCCTCTCACGAGTTCATACATATCAAATTTACCAAAATCCGATCTCACATGGTCACTCAAATTCTAAAAATTCACTCTCCAATTTCAAGCCCTAAATTCCCAACTCTTCCTCTAATTTCCCACAAATTTTCATGATTAAACAATGATATAATCACCATAAACACAAGGTATAAAGCCCAAGTAGCTTACCTCTGTGGATACACTTGATCCCCTCTTGAAATCACAGCTTGGAGCTCCAAAATCGCACAAAAATGGTGAACAAAAGACTGAAAATCGCGAAGGGGCATTTTTATACATTCTGCCCAGCACTTCCGCATCTGCGGCACCATACCCGCTTCTGCGGTACCGTATTTGCGGTCTTACCTGCGCTTCTGCGGAATCACTCACCAGCAAAAATTCCGCATCTGCGGTCATCCTTCCGCATCTGCGATTTCGCAGATGCGGTCCACATAGCCGCTTCTGCGGTTACTGTCCCTCAATCCCTTCTTTCGCTTCTGCGACCGCAGGTGCGAAATTACCAGAAGCAGCAAATTCAGCAGCTGCAACAAAATCCAAACTTCTCCGTTAACCATCCGAAATCATCCCGAGGCCCTCGGGACCTCAACCAAAAGTACAAACATATTCTAATACCTTATTCAAACTTGTTTCAATCATCAAAACACCTCAAACAACATCAAATCGCCCAAAACACATCGGATTCAAGCCAAACTTTCTAAAATCTTCCGAGTTTCGCTTTTGACCAAAAACCCAACCAAACCATGTCCGAATAATCTGAAATTTTGCACACACATCCCAAATGACACAACGAAGCTACTTCCACTCTCGAAATTCCATTCTGACCCTTATATCAAAATCTCGCCTACCAACTGAAATTGCCAAAATCTCAATTTTGCCAATTCAAGCCTAAACCTTCCACGGACTTCCAAAATGCTTTCCGATCACGCTCCTAAGTCCCAAATCACCTAACGGAGCTAACAAAGTCATAAAGATTCCGATCCGAGATCATATACAAACAAGTCAAATATTGGTCAAACCTTTCAAATTTCAAGCTTCAAACTGGGAACTGTTCTTCCAAATTCATTCCGATTACCCTGAAAACCAAACCAATGATTTACATGAGTCGTAATACATCAAACGGGACAAGTCATGCCCGGGAACTGACGAACAAAGTGTAAAAGCTCAAAACGACCGTTCGGGTCGTTACATCCTCCCCCACTTAAATATATGTTCGTCCTCGAACGTGCCCAGAGTTGTTCCAAAAGCCAACCACTCGCTGAATAGCCTTACCATGCATATACCCGGGGGTGATCCCACGTCACCTTATCTCATATAGGTCCGATAACACATAGAAACTAAAATTTCACAATCCAATCTAGCCCATAAACCATAGAACCACATTTCCACTTCTGAAATCTTCAATGCGATCAGAATCTCACATTTATACTGGAAATAAGCCCGAACAAGCTGTAATAACCCATACCTGCAACCTCAGGTGCAATTACATGACGTACCACCTAACTCAAACGCTTGCAGCGATAACTTCTAATCACAACAGCCGCACACAACAACCGAATACCGATAGAAAACCTCTTATCAATTAAGGCATCATTCCGACACTTTCATGCACTGCCAATGATAAATGAAACACGCAATAAACCATAATCATTTCTCATACCAACCATTCATGATGCCACTTCTCCTTTGGCAAGGACCATAGCAAATTTCTGAGCTGAACCTCGATATTCATCCTTCCAACATGCTGAAATCGAATCCGTTCGTATTCATTAATGATCCCAATGATCTCATCTAATCCAACACAACCACTCTGGTGACATGACACCTCAATGCAGACTAAAGCCGTGACTTGTGCAATCCGCGCACCAATAAGAAGCAATCCGAACATACTCAAATCATGAAAGTGACTCAAATGAAAGAGCTGTACCGCAAGCTCACTAGTACCACTACAACACAAGGTCGAGAACCCGTCTCACATCATAGAAACAGAACACACGAATCTAACCCGCAAGGTCATACCCCCACATAACTTCGCTGCGAAGCGCGATCCTATCCAAACACTGCTCCACATGAAACACCTCAAGTCACTCTGCTCGAAATTGACGACCACGCGCAATTGATGTCTAGAACCAAAGAAAATCATCATAACCATGGTGAAGCAAATACCTAACACCACACAACCCAAAAGGACATAATCGATACGCCATCCGCCGAGCAATATCCGATACTCCTACCGCCCGAGCTCCACTGAGAGACCCCAATAACACCGCACTATATGTGCCTATAACCAACAAATCCAAATGTCCCGCCACACGGAAAGGTAACTCATATATCTCCTTAGAACACTAATAGGCTCACTAACAATCGAATCACATATCCCTCAGCAATACAACTCGGAGCCAACCAAGTCGACTCAAGTTAGAACACACATCCACATTGGCCTGCCAACAGACCCCCTTATCAAGGAAACCCTGAAGCTGCTCCCTCAACTCCTTTAACTCTGCCGGTGCCATACGATACGGTGACCGACATCAAATCAGTACCTTAATTAACAACCCTTCGCCGTCGACATGCCCGACCACAAGAACACATACGAAAAGTCCCTCACCACCGGAACTAAATCAATGGTAGGAGTCTCCACACTGACATCCATCACGAAAGCCCAAATAAGAAAAACAATCCTTCCCAGCCATCCGCTGGGTCTTCGAAATATAAAACCACCCTACTAAGAACATAATCCGTCGAACCTCGCCACTTAATCCGTGGCATTCACGGTATGGCCAACATCGCCGCCTTAGTGCAATGGTTCAGAATGACACAACACTGAGACCACTAGTCCACACCCAATATCACATCCAAAATCTAACATGCCAAGCAGCAAAAGACCCACTCAGGTCTCCAAACCCCGATAGTCACTAAACAGTGCCGATACACACGTCTCACAACCACAACATAGCCTGAATATGAGAACTCCCAGTCTCCAACTCTGTACAGCACACGAATCACCATATCCGATCCCAATTCCACCGTCCGAGTATACAACACACCTCTCCCATGAGAGATACTCTTATGATTCTTCCGTACCACCAAGCAAACCCGAATGTCAGCAGTCGATCTAGCAAGAAAGTGCCCAAATACTACCGAAGTACCATCAACTTAATCACATTGCCTTTTTCTAGAAACATATACCCTCGTCAAATATCCAACTGGCAATACCATTTCCTTAATCATCTGAAGATCATTCCCCTACTCATCTGAAGTTCATTTCTCTAATTATCTGAAACTGCCGGTGCTGCCTAAGAATTTTTTTTGACCTTTCATTCAGAATTGAACTGTAACCTTACATACGCAAATCTCAATCCTCCACAACGTACCGCATATACCATACCATCCTAGAATAACATGAGAACTTCACCTCCCTTCCGAGCTCCAAACGTCTACGTACTCAGCTAGCCAAGAACTTTCCATTTGATCCCATCTAGGAGAAAATCACTATATATCCCATGCTCCTCATGCCAGTAGAAGATATACACCTCTACCCGTGGTAGAAATCATCAAGAACTCTACGAATCCCCTTTTGCACAAAACCGAACCATCAGGACTGACCCCTTCTAACTCAACCAAGCTAGACAAACTATTAAAACCCATGAGCATTATCGCGAAACACCTGTATAAACTCATTACCTCATAAGCACCCAAAGAACTAATCATATCCTTACCATACCGATTCGGCCTACTACCAAGCTGTCCCATCTATCCGAGTTTCCTTCTAATTTACCTTCAACTTGATACTCCTTCTTGCTATAGCACCATAGTTCCTCAACCCAGATTCATCACACGAGACCTAAACATAAAACCACGCCATCCAAGGCTCATAAGCCGCTGGATACTCTCTTAAATATTCCCAAGAGCACCATGTTCAAAACACCTACCCCAAAGAGACTTCTTGCCAATCTGGAACCATTACCTTCCTAATACCGATATAAGAATCCCCTAATTGATATAGAAATATCACAAGTCTTGACACCCTCCAATGCCAGTTTCTAGCCAAATTATACACCTGAAAATCTCCAATTATTACATGAAAAACCTTGAGCGCATTAGAACCATTCTCTAGAGTCAACCACTCTACTCAAACTACAATTAGCCTAATCAAATGAACCGAAAACCCGTGCCTCATTAGCACTCCGACGCCGCACAATATAACCTCATCCCAGTGCAACCAAGCAACTTCCTGCTCTATACACCGAGCATTCCTTACCAACAACAACTCAATAGCAGACTCCCCCACTTGGTTCGAAGCCATAGATCGAAACACACACAATAACTCATAATGCATATACTCTATTGCTGCCATAATACCATAGTGAGATTAAACTCAACCCTTCATCAGCTCGTGAAACACAGACCATCTAGTACTTTAAATCTTCTGCAAATCTCGCATTCACTCTCGCAACTGCTAAACCCACTCTCTTAAGCGACCCCAAATTTAAATTTCAACACATATATTTCACTTGAAAATGGGATCTTCTAACAGACAGCGTAAGGATCACACAACTTCCGAACATTCCGCAAGAGATAACCCACCTGCTTTGCCTCAAATTGGCATTTCTATATACCTTCCACCGTCATATTCATCGCGCAGTCACTTAATATTCCTGAGTTTGAACACATACCTCAACATGAAATTTACTTCACTCCCAACTAGAAAACATGAAAGGATTCATCACACACCCATAACTCGGGGCTATAACTCGAATCAAGACGGAAATCAAGCACCTAATAGTTCTTCTATCCTCTAGCAGACCCTTCTCGTCGCTTCCAAATCATATAGATACATCTCGCAGAACTAACATACTCATCACATAGCCATCCAGCCGTCACTCCCACTAATAGGGACACTACCAAACATATAAGTTCAAAAACACTTGCTCACACAATTAGCACCTCGGTGCTCAAGCGATAGGCAAAAATCCGGCCTCAAGTCCTCTAGACTGGCCCAACATCAACACACAGAGATCACATCTCGCCCCTCAATCAGGGAACCACAAGCCATCGATGCACATCTGATACTGAGCGCTCGTTCCCGCATACGAATGTGTGAAAGGAATTTCAAGAGTTACTTTTCAAGCTGAATCAAGGGCGCACGAAAAGAATTCAAGAATGTGAAGTTTTTTTTCCTAAAGGTTCTGCAGCCTCTCGAGGATAAATACAGACGTCTCCGTACCGATCCGTGAGACTCTATTAAACCTGCTCATGACTCGTGAGACCTATGTAACCTAGGCTCTGATACCAACTTGTCACGACCCTAAACCCAGACCCGATCGTGATGGCGCCTCTCGTGAAGACAAGGCCAGCCGACACATTTCCAATTCAAAGTTAAACAGCTAAACAACAATAAAACAGGCTAAAACATGATTTAATAGTACTAAGTAGCAGATAATATCACAACAATGCGGAAGTACAACCCAAACACAGCCCAAACCGGGGTGTCACTAGTCATGAGCATCTACTAAGTTCTAAATACCACTGACAAGGTCTGAAATGTACTAAGTACAGACTAATAGAATAAAGAGGGAGAAAAGCAGTGCTGCGAACGCCGGCAGCTACCTTGCTAAACTCCGATGACTTCGCCTCCTATCAACCAATACCCGCTACCGGGTTCAGAAAATACCTGAATCTGCACATAAGGTGCAGGGAGTAAAGTGAGTACTTCCAACTCAGTGAGTAATAATCATAAATAAAGACTGAGTGATAAGAAATCACGAAAAGTGCATCAACATGTTGTATAGAAGCAGTTCAAAACCAGTAAGAAAGCAGTGAAGCTGTAAAATCCCGTAAAACATCTTAGCTCAGCTTGAACTTCTTTAAAAATGACTTTTTCAACAGTTTCACAAATGAATGCAGAACAACTAGTGCAGATAAGCATAGAAATCCGCCCCTCGGGCACAAATACGCAATTAAAACAGGTAAATGACAGGCAAATAAGAAGATAAGCATATAAGGTTCGCCCCTCGGGCACAATGTCAACAAATCCGCCCCTCGGGCAATATCTCAGAACAGTACCAATCCCTCGGGCAATCACACAGAACAATATCAGCCCCTCGGGCAATCACATAGAACAATACCATCCCCTGGGTTATATCTCACATCACAATGGGTACCCGCGCTCGCTGGGGGTGTGCAGACTCCTGGAGGGGCCCCTTACGGCCCAAGCAAAATAACAAGCCATCTCGTGGCATCATAAACAGGCTCTCGGCCTCATATCAATATCAAGCCACCTCGTGGCGTACAATCTCAGGCCCTCGACCTCATAATCAAAATCAGTGTATCACCGCTGTGGCGTGCAGCCCGACCCAAAAGATATCCTCACAACACAGGCCCTCGGCCTTACTCAGTCAAATATCACTTAAGCCTCTCGGGCAATAGTAAAACAGTGTTTCTCAGCCCAAAACATCATTTAAATATCATTTGAGTATTAAAACTGAGTGAACATGGCTGAGTTTTGAAAACAGTAGATAACATGACTGAGTTCAAGTATAAAGTCAAAACAGTGAGGAAATATCAACAAAATCCCCAAAGGGTGCAAATAGTTGGCACGAAGCCCAAATATGACGTTCAGCCCAAATAATGATGATAACAAATAGATTTCAGTCAAATACGCGGTAAAATCATCGATCGGGACGGACCAAGTCACAGCCCCCAATAGTGCGCGACCCCACGCTCGTCATCAAGCGTGTGCCTCACCTCAATCTGGGGTTTCAAACCCTCAGAACATCATTTACAATAATTACTCACCTCGATCCGGTCCAAACTCTAGCCCGCGATGCCTTAGCCCGCACGAATCGACCTCCGGATGCTCCAAATCAAGCCACAATCAGTACATAATCATTAAAATATGCCAAGGAAACGAAGCCCACTCAAAAATATCCAATTTAACATCAAAATCCCGAAATTGCTCAAACCCGGCCACCGGGCCCACGTCTCGAAATTTGATAAAATTAACATAATTGGAATTCTCATCCTCTCACGAGTTCATACATATCAAGAACATCAAAATCGGACCTCAAATGGCCCCTCAAATCCCCACTCAAAGGTCTCTTAAATCTCAAGCCCTAATTACCCATTTTTGCTACTATTTTCCATGGATTTCAAGCTTACAAATGTTAAAATTCATCATAGAAACAAGTTTAGGGTCCAAAAATCTTACCTCCATGAAATCCTCTTGAATTCCCTCTTCAATTAGCTCTCCCAAGCTTTCTCCCGGATGAAATATGGTGAAAACCCTCTCAAAATTGCGAAGGGTGCAATATATACTTTCTGCCTAGACATTTCCGCCTCTGCGGCCCAAATTCCGCTTCTGCGATACCGCATCTGCAATCAAGACCACCGCATCTGCGGTCCTCACTTAATACCAAAACCGCATTTGCTACACATTTCCCGCATCTGCGACATCGCAAATGCGGTCACCCTTATCGCTTCTGCGGTCACTGCTCATCAGGCCCCCTTTCGCTTCTGCGGCTAGTTCCTCCGCTTATGCGACGCCGCACCTACGGTCCCCAATCCGCAGGTGTGAAAATACCAGAAGCAGCAAATTTCAGCTGCTGCAACAAAATTCCAACTTCTCCGTTGACCACCCGAAATTACCCCGAGGCCCCCGGGACCTCGACCAAAGGCACAAACATATCCCAATACCTTATTCAAACTTGTTCCAATCTTCCAAACACCTCAAACAACATCAAATAATCCAAAACACATCAAATTCAAGCCAAACTCTCAAAAATCTTTCGAATTCCGCTTTTGATCAAAAACCCAACCAAACCACGTCCGAATGACCTGAAATTTTGCACACACATTCCAAATGACACAATGGAACTATTGCAACTTCTGGTATTTTATTCCGACCTCTATATCAAAATCTCACCTATCAACCGGAAAATGCCAAAATCTTACTTTCGGCAATTCAAGCCTGAACCTTCTACGAACTTCCAAAATGCATTCCGATCACGCTCCCAAGTCCCAAATCAGCTAACGGAGCTAACCAAATCATAAAAATTTCGATCCGAGATCATATACAAACAAGTCAAATTTTAGTCAAACCTTTCAAATTTCAAGCTTTAAAACTGAGAATTGTTCCTCCAAATTCATTCCGATTACCCTGAAACCAAAACCAACGATTTACATAAGTCATAATGCATCACACGGGGCAAGTCATGCCCGAGAGCTGACGATCAAAGTGTAAAAGCTCTAAACGACCGGTCGGGTCATTACAAATTCACTCTTACTTGGGCCAACAAATTAGCACGTGTACGAACTCTTCACCTCACGTACACGGCATTCATGTAACAACAATACCAAATCCTAGGGGGAATGTCCCCCACACAAGGTTAGACAAGCCAGTTACCTCGAACCAGCTCAATCAAATCTATATCACGTTCTTGCCACGAGTATCCGACTCTGAATGGCCCAAATCTATTCAAAGTAATTTCATAATATAATAACATTTCAAGTAACTAATTTAACTAATAAATTCTAAGCTAATACGCAAAATTAGGAAAAATGACCAAAACGCCCCTCGGGCCCACGTCTCGGAAACGGGTAAAATTTACAAATTCGAGATCCTCACACTCTCACGAGTTTAGTCATACCAAAGTACCAAAATCGGACATCAAATGGTCCCTCAAATCACCACTCAAAGCTCTCCAATTAGCCAAGCCCTAACCCCCAATTTACCACCGATTTTCCTTCAAATTTCATGCTTACAATGATAAAAATCACCATAATAACGAGTTTAGGTTCCAAAAATCTTACCTCCTTGAAGCTCCCTTGAATCCTCTCTCAAAAACCTCCCAAAAAGCTCAAAATCTGGATGAAAATGGTGAAAGAATGGGCAAAAATCGCGACTGAACCTTTATATAGGTTCTGGCCCAGGACTTCCGCACCTGCGGACATTTCCCCGCACCGGCGGTCCTAGGTGCGCATCTACGAGATTTTATTAATTCCCTTGGGCCGCACCTGTGCTTCTTCTACCGCACCTGCAGAAACTAACATGGCCACATCTGCAGTCTCTCAGCCGCTTCTGCGGCGCCGCACCTACGGTCCCCAAGTCGCAGGTGCAGTTATGACAGCAGACTCAGCAGCTTCAGCTGCAAATTCCCAACTCCAAACTTCCCGTTAACCATCCCGAAACCACCCCGAGGCCCCCGGGACCTCAACCAAAAGCGCGAACAAGTCATATACTATTATCCAAACTTATACAAATCTTCAAAATACCTCAAACAACATCGAATCAACCAATTAGCATCGGATTCAAGCCTAAGGACTTCAAAAACTCTCAAATTACGCTTTCGATCAAAAAGTCTATCAAACCTCGTCCGAATGACCTGAAATTTTGCAAGCACGTCACATTTAACACTACGGAGCTACTCCAACTTCCGGAATTCCATTCCGACCCCGATATCAAAATCTCACTATCGAACCGGAAACTTCAAAAATTCAACTTTCGGCATTTCAAGCCTAAATAAGCTACGGACCTCCAAAACACAATCTGAACACGCCCCTAAGCCCGAAATCACCCAATGGAGTTAATGGAACCAATGAAATTCCATTCCGAGGCCGTCTTCACACTGCTCCGACTACGATCCAAATTCTAAATCTTAAAGTCTCATTTAGGGACTAAGTGTCCCAAAATTGTCAGAAACTCCAATTAAATCTTCCCGGCAACTCACAATAGCAGAAACACACACAGGGAATGCAATTAATAGGGGATCGGGGCATAAATTCTTAAAACGACCGGCCGGGTCGTTACATTTAGCCGCTGCTCAATGCCTCATAAAAGCTATTGCGCCCCTTTGTTCTTATAATTTTGCCTTGACAAAAATCGTCTCTTTTCTTTTGTTTCTCGATTATGTTGGTTTAGATACAACAGAGGTGCTGCATTTTTGTTGATTATTTCATCGTTGTTTAACAATCATACGAATTAGCAAGTTCGAGGTCGGAGTTCGGTAGATCGAAATCCCCTGCCTCGGTTCACAGCACAATAAGAGGTCAGTGATTCCTCTTTTTTTTTTCTTCGATTCGGCAGTTTCGAAGTCTCTTATGAATCTATATGTATGAAAGTAGCTTTAGTTCCTCTCGCCTTCTTGTTTTTGATTCAATATGTCTTTTGCTGATCTCATGTTAAGTGTCATTTTGTATGTTTAGGTATCATGATTTAGGATTTCACCTTTTACTTGTATGTGCAAATCATGTCCATATAAAGTTATTGCCGCTCCACTTAAAAGGAAAATGTTATTGTCTAACTTGTGTAAAGAAGCTTTATGTTTTGAAAGCAAACTACATGAAGACTAGATTTTAAGTCTTATATCTCAACAATATGTCGTAGGAATAAGTTGTAGTGAAGAATTATATGAGTGTCAACCTGTTATTGGATTCTTTACTCTTGATTTGGCAGCTTTTGTTTAAAAGGAAGAAAATGTTTGATTCTCTGTTAAACTCAAAATTTCTCTAAGTCATTTTATAAAATAGCGACTTATGTTAGGATCAAATTATTTATGTCATTTTCTTGTTATATATATGAGCGTACATGGTTTTTGGGTAACTGGTACTATGAGTGCATGATAGATCGAAAGAGTCAGATACTTGCTTTCATGTAGTAATAAGGAAGTATTGATTCATGTTCATTACTCAACTTGTTCGATGCTTTAGTCCTCAGATTTCAAAAATATAGAAGCATACGTTTAGGTTCTAAAAGTTTTGTATTCTACTAGGAGGTTCCTTCGGATTCAAGACCTTAATTCGTTTAGTATGGTTTAATTCTCTTTATCATAAAAATTATTCGTTGTAAGTTGAATTGTGGTTTGCCTCGCCTCTTTCTAAGTTTCATGTCTGTTCGAGAGCAAGACTTTTTTCTAATTTTGTTTCTTTATCTTTTTTGTATATGCACTTGGAGCAAACCTGGAGTCTTAATGCAAGACTCAACGCTACCACCACCACATGGAGTCATTGCATACCATATCTCATAGATGCATTGGATAGCGAGAAAACGAGCGAAACGCTCGGGGGCGCCTATGGCGTTCTTCTTCTTTTAATTCTTTTGCCATTTATTTTATCCAATTTCTGATTGTTAATTTACTTGTATATTTGGGTTTTATCTCAAGTTTGGATTTAATTATTTAGGTTCTGCGATCTAGTACTTATATTACATATGATATGGTAATTAGAATAAGGAATCTAAGATCGATAATCTAATAACCTTTTCTTTTTTACTCATTTGCCATTAGGGTATTCATTTTCTAGTAAGCTTAATATTATACTTCAAACACTTCTTTTTATATAAGAAGTCAAACGGATTTCAAAGGAATTAGTTAACTGGGAGTGTGTATGGACGGAATGAATTTTTTCAGAAACTCTTTTATTCATCTTTGCAAGTGAGCCTTCAAATTTATTTGTGTCTTTAATGCCGCATTTTGCCAAGATAAATTTATACCAAGTCTAGACCTATTTTTTTACCAAGAAAATATTTGTTTACAAAAGATACTCTTTTTTAACTGATACTAGTTATTCAGCTTTTATTGTTCGGCCCATCTAATAGTTTAGTAATTCAAAAAGTGAGAATCAATTTTTAGGTCTACACTATAACTAAAGTAACTTTTTACAATTATCACCTTAATTAATTTGCACATAGATTAGCTACAGGATATGTTTATTGTAAGTATATATATAACATAATTAATTTGCTATACTTTCATATTTGGTATTAATTAATTTAAGTTTGGCTGGTTAACCGTATTTAATGGATCATATAGGGTGCTTTAATAACCTTCCCTATAAGATTAATTAGAATCCTTACCCATATTCTTAAAGTTAAGCGAACCATAAAACAGAGTTAGTTTCGAGCACTTTTTGGCTACAATTGGTGTCCTAATTCACCATTAAAATAATTAGGTGGCGACTCTCTTAAATTAATTAAACCTCGGTCTTTCCAATAGATTATACTCTAGTTTGACCCGTGTTAAAATGGGGTATAACATACCTGTTGAAAGCTTTGAGAAAAATTACAGTTTTCAAACTTACTCTTATTTTTGGCGATTTCGGTAAAAGATTTGGGTTTTCACTGATATACTTGAAAAGCAGACCTATTTTTCCTAGAACTGTGAACGAACCGAGCATTTTATCTCTGAATTACTTCTTTTATTCCTTTCATTATGTTGTTATGAACTATTGGTTATTGGTGTTGGACTCGCCCTTTGTTTCAGCTCGTCACTACTTTCAACCTAAGGTTAGGTTTGTTACTTATTGAGTACATGTGGTCGGTTGTACTCATACTACATTTCTGCACCTTGCATGTAGAAGTTGGATGTTGATGTTGCTGTGATCGACGGGAGTTGGAATTGAAGACGTACCTACGTTCCGGCGGTAGCTTCCTCTTGTTCATTTTAGCCTTAGATTTATAAAAAAAAAAATATGTTTATGTACATTTCGAACGATGACGTATTTATTTCATACCAGCTTTGTAAATTCTAATCTTAGAAGCTCATGATTTGTACAACCAGTCCTTGGGAAATGTTAAGATTCAAATAATTTCTTTTACTTATTTGTCTTATTAGATTTTATTGGAATTGGATAGTTGTTAATTGGCTTACCTAGCGGGTTTGGTTAGATGCCATTACGACTAGTTGGATTTTTGGGTTGTGACACCACCGCCCCTCATCCTGCACTTAAAATTACTACTGTATTGGTTTGTCTTTGTACATATAGCCTCATTTGTTTGCACTTAATGGAGGTCTGAATCTTAATCATTTAGATCTCAGACATTAAGTGCGTTTGTTTCTAAAGTCTGAATCTTAATTATCCAGATCTTAGTCATTAAGTGTGTTTGTTTTTTTACTTCACAACCACTTATTGGCTCTGAATAGGCCTGTATGATTAAGATCTATAACAGAGACTTAATTTCATTAAGATGCTATCACATATTCATTATTAACTGCCGCCACCGCCCACCATTATCAACTACCACTATGCCACCACCACCACCACGCCACCATCATCCTCAATCATAGCCGCCACCATTATCGACCATCACCACCCACTATCCCCACCACTCCGACCAAACACCAGAATCATTCTCACCCACAATCAACACTCATCCACCTCAACTAGTACAACTGACCACCCCATCATCATCAACAACCACAGCCGGCATTGCCCATCATTATAACCTACCACCACCAACCCACAACCTTCATCAGTCAGAACTACTACCACCACCCACCATTAATAACTATCAGCACCCACCACCACCATCCTCAATCATAATCGCCACCACTACCAATCACTACTAGCTACTAGCATGAACCACCATCATCAACCAAAACTACCACCAACCACCACCTCTAGTCGGCATTCACCTGTTAGCCATCACCACCAACAACTATCGTATTTTTAAAACTATATATTTTATTGATAGAATTTTAGATTAGTTAGTATTTCATTTGAATTTAATGTTTATTAATTTTCAATAAAGATAAATTTTATACATTCAAATATTAAAAATCAAACAGTCTTAATTATTTCTATTCAGATTTTAATATACATCTTAATATATTCAGATGTGTATTCAGATTCAGATGTCTTAATCCTAATACACATTTTGATATTCAGATGTGTATTGAGATTCAGACGTCTTAATCTTAAAAAAACAAACCAGTCCATAGACACATTTATTCCTGTGCTCTTCTGTGGCAATTCAATATCAAAGTCCTCTGCATAACACTATGTCTACTGACTAATTGAGCCTTCAATCTCTGTATAACAAGTTTTCCCAATATTCTATTTGGCATTATCTTGTTAGTTCAGTCACAAAGGCTAGGCTAAAATTCCTGAAATATCATATTAAAGTTTAAAATCTTTTAATAGTTTGAGGACTTTGAATTCTTGAAAGTGGTAAAAATTGTATATAACGGATTGTGTCAAAACAACACGGAGTGTTTTAAAGAAGGAATTGAAAGAAACAGAAAATATATAAGTTGGAATGAAGGGAGTCAAAGAAACAACAAAAATCAGTACTAACTTGATTGACAGAATTTCATATTTAATCTAAAAAAAGAATTCCCATTCCGGGCTAAGGATTTGCAGAAACAGAAAAAATCAAGAAAAAATTATCATATGTATATTTCTCACAAATACATACTGAACCATAGAGAGGGCTAGCTAAGCTCCTGAACCATCCAACCGTAGTAGTAGTTATTTCAAGGACCAAATATTCTCCACAAGATTTAACAAAACACCAACCCAACTCACACGGTGTACTCGTTCACAAATTCCATGCATATCAACTTTTCTCCAATCTTTCTTTGCAATGTCATATAAGAACATTTGCCAAATCGTACTACTGTTTGTATTCAATGTAATCTCTCCCTTAGGGTTGGTGTTAAATAAAGGCAAATATTTTGTGTTTATTAACTCTAATGGTAGCGCAACTATATGCTTCACCCATGTCTCAGTTTCACCAGTACCATTAAGCACATAGAAACTAACCTTGTCATCGCCTCCAAACTTTCTTTGATCTACAAGTGCAACTTGTCCCTTTATTTCTACTATTTTTGGTGGAGATTTTGAAGTCGATACCCCATCAGGCGACAAGATCATTCTAATTAACTTTTCATCTTCAACGCTGAATGCAGCTATATTATAAGGCTTTGAAAGCGCATTTACACAATAAATGACTCCGCCGATATAAACAAAATTGTATACAGGGAAAATATTGGCGCAGTCAGGAATCTCCCTCCATAAATTGTCCACCCCGATAGTGTAAATCCAATATCTCACTTTACATGAATAATCTCGATCATCTACTATATAGTACTGTGCCTTGATTACTTTATATTTCTTGGTGGTGGGATCAAAACCCAGGGAGCAACAAGTGATTGAAGGTTGTTGATTAGGAAGAAAGATATGTTTTTGTGTAAAAGGATTACAAACAACAACATCTCCATAAAAGTTCCATAGACAAACTAAGCCATTGGTAGATACCAGAGAGTGAAGCTTACTGAAACGTGACTGATTAAAGTACTGAATGACATTTTCGGGAGTCGTCAAAGATGAGCAACTTACATGAAATTGAGCAGTGGAAAACTTTTGATGTGCTTCAATGAATAAGGGTTCTGATATAAGGGAGCAAAAGGATTTCGAAACGCATCTAAAACGCATTAGAGACTTGGCAGGAATCTTTTTTAGAATTTCAAAGATAATCTCGTGTGGAATACATAAATTACCAATGGCAACAATTTTCTTTTTCTTCATGTATACTTGGTTGTGGCGGACGGCTATAATATTATGTGAAAATTGATAGTATAAAGGTGTGTTTGAGTTGAAGTCAGGGTTTGTATATATTGTTTAGGTTATTCCCTTTGTTTTTGTTGGCGGCCGATAAGCTATATAGGGTTCAATATCTATTGTTTTTGTACGGAAAATACGGAAATTGTTTTTGTATCACAAATATAACCTACCAAGAATACAAATAAACTTCTACTACTCTTCACTGATCACATCACTTTCTACCATCTCCTTTTTTTTAACAGAGGCATCAATCTCTATATAACATGCATATTTTCCGAATGGTCTATTTGGTAGTATCTCGTTAATTCAGTCATAAAGGCAAGGCTAAAAAAAGAGATCAAACGTCATGCATGTTAACAACAACAACACAGTAGGATCCCACTAGTGGGGTCTGGGGAGGGTAGAGTATACACAGACCTTACCCCTACCCCGGAGGGATAGAGAGGTTGTTTTCGAGAGATCCTCGGCTCAGAGACAATATAATAGATCCGTAACAACAACAGAAACCAGAAAAATAGTATCAGCATCGTAAAAGATAGCAAATAAATAGAAAGGCCAAAATGTGAAAGACAGTAAAAATGTGAAACACAACAAAAAACGCTAGCAGTCCTTGACAAAATACTATCAGACTAGCCGACACAACGAGGAGAAACGCTCGACTACCCCCTAACCTACAACCCTAATGCTCGACCTCCACACCTTCCTATCAAGGCCATCGGAAATCTGAAGTCGCGCCATGTCCTGCCTGATCACCTCGCCCCAATACTTCTTAGGCCGCCCTCTACCTCTTCTCGTACCTGCCAGAGCCAACCGCTCACACCTCCTAGCCTGAGCATCTAGGCTCCTCCTCCGCACGTGCTCGAACCATCTAAGTCTCGCTTCCCGCATCTTGTCATCCAAGGGAGCCACGTCCATCCTCTCCCGAATGTCCTCATTCCTAATCTTATCCATCCTAGTGTGCCCGCACATTCATCTCAACACTCTCATTTCTACTTCTTTCATTTTCTAAATATGTGAAATCTTGACTGATCAATACTCAGCCCCATACAAAAACGTCATGCATGTTAAAGAATGCAATTAAACAAATATGAACTTCTGTCACTTCATGCACTTTGCAGAAGAGAAAAAGAAAAATGAGTACATACATCATTGCTTAAAATTTCAAAAGTAGGAATGAACCTCCATATCAGATACAATACTTATAACAGAAATTGAAATGTATCACGCCCAAGTCTAGTCCTAAAAAGGATAAGCGGTCGCTGCAAATATAATCCGGTCTAAAAGTCCGGAGTCGAATCCCACAGAGAACTAAGGCTTAGCTGTATCTGTTTAATATCACCAAGAAGACAAGATTGAAAATAAATAAACAGCTGAAAACTAACAATGCTTGAGTTGTAAACAATTAGAATAAAGGTCTAAGGTAATGGTTTCCCTCGTTGTTGAATTCCTTGGTTGTATTTTTCTTATAGCGTTGACTTAGTTGCCTCTATCAATCATGAACTCTCCAGCTATCATAAATCTCTCTCAAGCAATTATGATAATTTACTAGACGCACTCTCTCAAGCTACGCTAGCTAGATTCACATTACAGTTCACTTAGATTGCACCCGAGGTATCGTTATCTCTAATACAACCTCTAAACCTCGGTTATGACTCTCGCCTATACTCCGGGAGTGATGTTGTTCAAACAACTACCTAAATATGCACTCTCTCTCAAGCAGATACATAATAAATAGGAACGGCTAATTGAGGATCCTTTCAATTAACCACAATCAAAACATAGTTGAACAAATAGAGATTAAACTAATTCAAATCTATATTACTTATAACAACCAATTCATCCCCAACGGGTTTCACCAAAAACATAGATTAGAAAAGTTAGCTACTCATGAAAATAACAAAAATCACAAACGAATTCATATTCAAAGGTAAAAGAACAAAGAAGAAGATTAAAGATTGATGCCCAATGATCCTCCTTGCCTCTTGCCTCCAAGGGTGTTGTCTAACCCTAAAGTAGTGTCTCCTGCCTCCTTAGGTCTAATTTGTGTCCAAAATATGTCCCCTCTTGTCTTTTGGCCGGCTTCCATCGTTTAATATAGGGTTTAGGGCTTAAAATCCCGTGTTTTGCACTTTAGTCCCTGAAATTTTCGCTTCCTGCCGCGGTCCCACCGCGGTTACGCCAGGACCGCGGCCAGAATGGTCCTCTGAATCTTTGGTAATATTCTGCCGCGGTCCTACCGTAACCGCGGTTTTTCACCCTGTTCTATTTGGAATTTGGCAAACCGTAAAACATGAAAGTTGTAGCCCTTTGAGTTAGCTTTCCAACCATATATTGTGGAGCCCAAATGGAGTTCTGAGCAGAAAGTTATGTCTATTTTACTAGACAGTGCGCAATATGCCTCATCGAGTCTTCGTTTGTTCTCAACTATCAAATTTGACCCCCGAACACGATCCCGGCTTAATTCCTTGAGCTTTTACTCAGACTTCAAAGCTTCAAATCACTTAAATTCATTCCATAACATCTATATAGCTCGGAATCACTCCTACAAGGCATAAAACACACAATTAGTGCAAAACACTAGCGATTAAAGCGCAAACTCAACTAAAGTGCAGTAAATTAGAGTATAATAATCGACTAAAATACGCAATTATAGCCTATCATCAACACCCCACACTTACACCATTGCTCGTCCTCGAGCAATCAAACTACACTTTTTTTTATAGACACGACCTTTTTAAATAATTCTCCTAACTCATCACACCAAGAGTATTTAAAATAGACTAAGCACAAGAGCGTAACATCTTCACCTCAAGATTTGACTAACAAGTACCACACGTTATTCACAACTCACCCACTTTCTCTAATATAGAGGTCACTGACATTACCTTTCCTTCATGAATCAAGTGCCCTCACACAACAAAAGAGTAGTTCCACACAATAAAATTTAAGAACACTTAGGAACTCAAGATAGAAAGAATTCACTCACTCTCGGAAATAACATTCATATGCCACAAAAGATGCACCATAAGCTTGCCCATAGTGTACTACTCCACTAATCGAGCTCATCCAATCTAGGATCAATTAGGACTTTATTTGGTTGCAATGTAGGCTACGGGACAGGTAGGATATATTTAGATATAAGAGTGACTACACCTCCCTAAGCACTTTAATACATACATTTTAACATTTAAACCCCATACTTATGTCAAACCAAAATTCCACCTTCACATCAATGTAAATTACCCCATTCTTCTTTAAGCACACTTACGTCAAGAGCCACCACTTATGAAGGAATTTTTTTTCCACAACAATCCAACTATATTTTTTTTTTCAATTCAAATGGCTCTTACTTGTTCAAAACAGTGCACCTTTCTCCTGATTTTATTAGTTCCATTCAAAAGCCAAACCAACCACCCCACACTTTAACTTTTACAAAGTTCATAACAACTCAAGTGCTCATGATAGGTGAAAAGGTTCAAATAGATGGTTAATTCAAACAAATGGGTAAGGCTTGTAATGTAGTTGCCAAAGAAAAAGGATTATAGGCTCAAAGAGGTTAACTACGATACATAACAATTAGGTGGGTAAAATATACATATCTGGCTCAACAAGAAAATGCCTATATCACTCCCAAGACTGAACAACACTACTATTTCGCTTTGCAAACACACGGGGCAAGTTCTGGCATAAAATGCAATGCACAGAATAACACCAAACCTCACACACACATGGCACATAATCCACTCCGGATTGGATTCATCAAGACACTCTAGTCAAAGCAGTTAAGCAAATTTAAAATCATACAATTTAAGGTACTTATACAAGAGTCAAAAACTGAGCCTAAGCGTCACAACCAAAGTACTCATTATTCTCAAGGCATAACAAAGTCAAGAAATATTGCTTCAATTTAAAACACAACACAATGGCTCTTATTCCTAAAAAAAACTAACTACACCTGGTTCAAATAAAACCCTTGGAAAAGAACCGTGGCCCAAAGAAAAACCAAGGGGGAATTATTACACTACCTACAAATATAATCTTTTTTTTTCTTTAGACTTAAATCCCTCAAGAAAATTGTCTAATAGATCCATCGTCGGAAAAAGTCCAATCTTTTTAAAAAAAATACTATTTAATTAAACTAATACAGCTAAAGTAGCATGAAAAATCACCCAGACAATCTCATCACCCCACACTTAAAGTTGTGCATTGTCCCCAATGCACAGCATAACCATAAGAGGGTAAGAGAAACTCCCTGGTAGGCCAAAGGCCGAAGCACTAGCAGTTCATGGGGTACTCAGACTTCTCCCAGGCTTGGTCCTTCGTGCGGGTACCTCACACTTAGTTCCAACCATTTGATTTGATGTTGCATCCTTCCAATTGCTTTGCTTTCCACGCTCCTAGAAAATAAAAAACTGACACTACAAGAATAATACAATTAAAAAAAAATTAAAAAAAAATAAAAGAAAGTAATAAAGCTGGGTTGCCTCCCAACAAGCGCTTGATTTAACGTCGCGGCACGACGCGAATCACTTTTTTGCCTCCACCTCGAGCTTATGAATTGAACCCCAAGTTTTGCTTCAAGCTTATGATTATGCTCTTACAAATTCTTGCGAGCCAAAAATTAGATAAAATCTTATGCACTTGTTGGCTCTCGACCGAGGAGTGTCACCTTGCCTAGACGGCCTTGAGAAATCCAAAATATAAGGCTCATCTACCTCTTCCTTGGACTCCTTTTTATGCTCATAAGGGTGAATTTCTATTTCACCGTCTGAACATAATGTAGAGAAGTGTTTGGAATGAGGCCCAACGCGCTCAAATACATGAACTTCAAGATTTTTAACCTCCTCAACACCAATCACACTAGAGTCCACTAAATTTGTATCTTCAACGTCCTTGGTTGACTCTAGTATTACTTCTTCAACATTGACATCCTCAAATTCTAGTTGGCTAGATTGTTGATGTTCTACTCTGACCTCCCCAATTAACACCTCAAATTCATGCTCTTCTTGGCTACTATCCTCAATATTGGCTTGTTGAGCATTAAAAGCTCCAACCACTTGACTCAATTGAGCCTCCAACTTGCGAATAGTTGCCTATTGCCTTTCTATGTGCAATTGTTTCTCATTGTTTTGTTCTAGAAGGCACTTTAGCATATCCTTGATCTCCTTCAGGTCCGCATTCCCAGGTTCTTCGTTCCTATTAACTTCACAAGAAAAGGTAGAACCATCATAGTAAGGGGTTGGGGGAAAATAAGAAATATAAGCACAACCATGAAGGTGACCATTTTTACCACCACACATATCACACACATTCCACAAATAAGATTGAGTTGGTGCACATAACTCGCTCTTAGGAACGTTTTGAAAATTTTGCCACGGGTGGTTTCCTTCACAATATGTATGGAGATCAATAGTAGAATTATCTACA
The DNA here is from genome assembly GCF_001879085.1 of Nicotiana attenuata. Lineage (NCBI taxonomy): Eukaryota > Viridiplantae > Streptophyta > Magnoliopsida > Solanales > Solanaceae > Nicotiana > Nicotiana attenuata. The sequence goes on along the minus strand of NW_017670373.1, from coordinate 505,340 downwards.
CCTAAATTCCTATAATTCCAAGATGTCATGTTTCTCAAATCAACAGTTATAAAAAAATACCAAGAAAAAAACAAAACAAAATAAAAGTTCAAACTTGAACCCTAGCAATATATACAGCTACAACTACACTGTTAGTTCCCCGGCAACGGCGCCAAAATTTGATCACGCCCAACTCTAGTCCTAAAAAGGATAAGCGGTCGCTGCAAATATAATCCGGTCTAAAAGTCCGGAGTCGAATCCCACAGAGAACTAAGGCTTAGCAGTATCTGTTTAATATCACCAAGAAGACAAGATTGAAAATAAATAAACAGCTGAAAACTAACTATGCTTGAATCGTAAACAATTAGAATAAAGGTCTAAGGTAATGGTTTCCCCCGTTGTTGATTTCCTTGGTTGTATGTTTCTTATAGCGTTGACTTAGTTGCCTCTATCAATCATGAAGTCTCCAGCTATCATAAATCTCTCTCAAGCAATTATGATAATTTACTAGACGCACTCTCTCAAGCTACGCTAGCTAGATTCACATTACAGTTCACTTAGATTGCACCCGAGGTATCGTTATCTCTAATCCAACCTCTAAACCCTCGGTTATGACTCTCGCCTATACTCCGGGAGTGATGTTGTTCAAACAACTACCTAAATATGCACTCTCTCTCAAGCAGATACATAATAAATAGGAACGGCTAATTGAGGATCCTTTCAATTAACCACAATCAAAACATAGTTGAACAAATAGAGATTAAACTAATTCAAATATATATTACTTATAACAACCAATTCATCCCCAACGGGTTTCACCAAAACCTTAGATTAGAAAAGTTAGCTACTCATGAAAATAACAAAAATCACAAACGAATTCATATTCAAAGGTAAAAGAACAAAGAAGAAGATTAAAGATTGATGCCCAATGATCCTCCTTGCCTCTTGCCTCCAAGGGTGTTGTCTAACCCTAAAGTAGTGTCTTTTGCCTCCTTAGGTCTAATTTGTGTCCAAAATATGTCCCCTCTTGTCTTTTGGCCGGCTTCCTTGTTTAATATAGGGTTTAGGGCTTAAAATCCCGTATTTTGCACTTTAGTCCCTGAAATTTTCGCTTCCTGCCGCGGTCCCACCGCGGTTACGCCAGGACCGCAGCCAGAATGGTCCTCTGAATCTTTGGTAATGTTCTGCCGCGGTCCTACCGCGGTCCTACCGTAATCGCGATTTTTCACCCTGTTCTATTTGGAATTTGGCAAAACGTAAAACATGAAAGTTGTAGCCCTTTGAGTTAGCTTTCCAACCATATATTGTGGAGCCCAAATGGAGTTCTGAGCAAAAAGTTATGTCTATTTTACTAGACAGTGCGCAATATGCCTCATCGAGTCTTCGTTTGTTCTCAACTATCAAATTTGACCCCCGAACACGATCCCGGCTTAATTCCTTGAGCTTTTACTCAAACTTCAAAGCTTCAAATCACTTAAATTCATTCCATAACATCTATATAGCTCGGAATCACTCCTACAAGGCATAAAACACACAATTAGTGCAAAACACTAGCGATTAAAGCGCAAACTCAACTAAAGTGCAATAAATTAGAGTGTAATAATCGACTAAAATACGCAATTATAGCCTATCATCATTTGTATTGAATGAAATCAGAAAAAGAACTATAAACACGGATAACATTGTACAAGGAGGGCTTTATATGTGCTAAAGGATAACTCTACATTCAATACGACTAAATGGTTTCACCTACATGCTGTGAATTTGGTCACCTTGAGGCTTGAAAACACAAAAGCATGCACTTAAAATAACTTAAGGGACATATGAACCTCGACCTTTAGCATTAAAGTTTATCATTTCAGACAATCTCAAGGGCCAAATACAACAATAACAACAACATACCCAGTAAAATCTCATTAGGGGTCTGGGCAGAGTAGATTGTACGCAGACCTTACCCATATCCCGAAAAGGGTAGAGAGGCTGTTTCCGGAAGACCTCAAGGGCCAAATACTCTCCACAATATTTAGCAATACACTAATCTGAATCTCCACAAGGAATTTGCGTTCATAACTTCCATGCATCTCAACTAGTTTCCATTTTTTTCTTCCAATGTCATATAAAAAGAGGGGCGAACTATTCTTGTCTGGAATTGATAGAATCTCTCCCTTAGGGTTGATGGTAAACAAAGAGCAAAGATAACTACCACATGTCTTTGTTAATTCTGATGGTAGCTCAATTATTTGCTTCACCCATTCGTGAGTTTCACCACTACCATTGAGAACATTTAAAGCAATTGTGCTTTTTTTGAAATATACAGGACCTAATAGTGCAACTTGTCCCTTTATTTCTGCTATCCTTGGTGTATATTCAGAGAACCTCAATGTCCATTCTCTATCGGGGAATGGAATCATTCTAATGAACTTTTCATCTCCAACACTGAATGTAGCTATGTTACATCGAATTATATTTACCCAATAAATGACCCCGTCAATATAAACACAGTTGCCATTTGAAGGGAGAAAATTGGAGCAACCGGAGATCTCTCTCCATAACTTGTCCACTCCAATGGTAAAAATCCAGTATCTCCTTTCATTATTCCTAAGGTGTGCCTTGAATACTTTATGGTTCTTAGTGGTGGGATCAACACAAAGGGAGCAACAAATCATGTAACCTTTCTCTTTAGGTTGTTGACGAGGAAGAAAGACATGTTCTTTTGTGAAAGGATTGCAAATAGCAACTTCTCCAAAATTGTTCCATAGACAAACTAGGCCATCGATAGATTGCATATAGTTAAATTCACGGAAACATGGCTGATCCAAGTACTGAATAGGATAAGCATAAGTCTTGATGTTCTTCTCTTTGGCCTAAATTATAGATAACATCTTTAGGAGTCCAAGCCAGGCAATTTACGAGGGATTGAGCTACGCAACTTTTTTGATGTGCTTCAATGAATAAGGGGTCTGATATAAGGGAGCAAAAGGATTTTGAAACGCACCTAAAACGCAGTAGAGACTTGGCACGAACCCTTTTCAGAATTTCAACAATGAGCTCGTGCGGAATGCATGCGACAATGACCATAATGTGTACTTGGTTGTGACAGATGACCATACTGTTATGTGAAAATGAGAGCAAAGAAGGAATTCGTGAAACATATAAGAAGCATGGTTTAAAGGCGTCTTTGAGTTGGACACGGTTTTGCAGCAACAATAACGGACTCGGTCATGTTCTTTTAGGTTTAGGTTATTGCATTTTATTTTTGGCGGCCAAAAGGCTTTGTATATCTTTGCTGTTTGCTTGTCATCTATATATTTAAGGGGTACTAAAAGAAGACTACATATAAAATTGTGTTAAATAGTATCCTTGTGAAGAAGCTTTATTAAGCTATTTTAAAACGGAAACATCCGAATATATATCTGCTTTGTTTGTCAGAATCTATCAAGACAAGTGCCTCCTCGTGCAGAAAACTTTTACCATTTATTTTTCTTAAACATAACTGAAACATGAAGAAGCCTAGGCCCCTGAACCAGCCAAACGTCGCTTGGTGGCATTGGAGACAGACACTTGACTAAGCTTTTCTGTTTCCGTATATGGTGATCGCTCTTTTAGAGGCATATAGTGACGCATCCATACACCAGTATACACCTGAAAGAGAAACAAATCTCAAATGAATAAACCCGGCAAAGTTCGATGAGGGGAAAAATTTATAGGATTACAGACTTCCCTAGGGGATAAGAAGTCAGAAGAAGAGAACTACAAACAAATCAATTATAAGCAGTCCAGCAAAGTAGCCAAAACTAATTTAGTTCCTAATCAGACCTTCCACCTAAATGTCATTAGGTTCTAAACGAGCACCTTTAGGCAATCAAGAGACGGAGGAAAAATCCAAAGAGCCGAGGTTTTGACTTGGCACAAGTAAGTACTAAGCGGCTAACATAAAATTTAGTAATTGCTAGTAATAATAAAGTCTTCTTTGTACAGAATCTGATTTTACCAAGATTGAAAAGCCAGACTAAGTGATTTTACCTGTGCAGGTCTCATTATCTTGGTATCAGGATCATCCAGAGACTCTCGCCAATGAGACAAGTAACCAGCCATCCTAGGCACTGCAAACAAGACTGGAAAGAATTCCGTCGGGAATCCCATTGCCCTAATACATGACAAAGTATTATCATTAGAGAAATATCATTAATAACGAATACCAAAAAGATTCATCTTACTTTGTTCTTACCTGTAAATTAAACCAGAGTAGAAATCAACGTTTGGATACAGCTTCCTTTTTACAAAGTACTCGTCTGAGAGTGCAGCTTTCTCCAGAGCAATAGCAACCTGAAATAATATGAGAAATTTTGGGAACCATATAAAATGTTGGGTCATTGAAAGAAAGCAGGCCATATTACATCCTTTCATGCATGCAAGGATTTAATAGATGTACATATTTAACCAGCCAGCCAGAGAGATACAGGATATCTGGGTGGTGGCATCAAATGATCTGACTGTGTGTTACCCACCATAATATTTAACTCGTAGCCAATCTCATCTCCTGGAAAGACATTTTTTCTCAATTTGATATATAATTTACATATTTCAGAAAAACAAGATTCTATCATCTCTTCCACATAGTAAGAGAGCTAACAGGCACACTCGATGTCATTGTAGGATAAAGATGTAGTCGAATATCCGGCATTACAAAGATAAAAGAAATCCCCTTAGTTGATTCTACAATGAAGAACCAAAGGGAAATAACTTCTTCGAATCTGAGGTAGAATAAGTGTGGCAAAAGATAGAAATTTAGCTACCTCGAAAGATCAGATTTTTGTTAATTTGGAATTGCCGGAAGAAAGAACAAAGACTGCCTATGGAAATATAAATAGTGGAAAAGGAAGCTTGAATGGCCTTCTGAACAAGAAAGAGAAAATGGTGCTTCTTTCGGAATAACCAAGGAACAAATGAGAATGGATTTTACTGGACTTGTTTGAAGGTAACCAGAGAAGAACATTAGTGGTTTATTACTGTTGTACTGTTGTAGTTGTCAGTGACGAAGCCAGGATTTTCCTCAAGGGTGTTCATACTTGAAATAAGTAAAAAAACAATTCCGACAAAGGGTGTTCAATATATGTTATGTACCTCTAAAACGTAATATTTTACCTATATACGCAGTGTAATTTTGCGATAAAGGGTGGTCAATTGACCACCCTAACCATAGTGTGGCTTCGCCCCTGGTAGTTGTGATATAACTAAAATAACTCAAATTCACTTTATCAGCTTTTTATGAAAGTGAATTTAAAACATCTAAGGGTAATACCCAGCACAAGACCAAGCCAAAACCACCTGAGCATGCACTGCCTATACTTCTTTTAGTATAGATGCAACAAACTGGGAGAAGTTGGCTTTACACTTATTTCTTTCTAGCCATACATGAAATGTTTTAGTGGGAATAACCTTTTATGTAATTATATCTGCACCAACTTTACTGCTTTAAGCTCTTCTTCTGTAATTCGAGAAAATCTGAAGTCCACGAGGACTGCTTAAACATGGATACAAAATATCCTGTTACTTCTAAAATGCTAGCAAAAATGAATTAAATGATGGAATGGACCTCTTGGAAACACCAGCTAGACCAAGAAAAGTTATAATCCTTTTTAGAAGAAGTGAAAACCTTACCTCAATCAAAGGATCCCGACCAACAATTGAAAATACTTCATCGGCGAGCTTCTTAATGACTTTTGCTCTGGGATCATAATTTTTGTAGACACGGTGCCCAAAACCAGACATTTTGCGCTTCCTAAAGGGACGGAAGTATAAGGAAATTCATATGGTTAAAAATGAACAAGACAAATCTTCTGATGTTACAACAATGACTATCAAAAATCCTTGCCTGTTCTTCACACCCTCAATGAACTCTGGAATATTTTCAACGCTTCCAATCTCACTGAGCATCTTCAGCACAGCCTGTAACCATGTAATAACATCACAATCAAGCATAATACAACCCAGTGCAATGTCATGTGAGAGACACAAAGATACAGAGAACTCATAAAATTTGAAGCTCCCCTATACATGCACATTACTTGCTGTAGAAATATTTTACCTCATTTGCACCCCCATGGAGTGGACCATACAAAGCTCCCACAGCTCCAGCTATAGCTGTGTATACATCAACCCCACTGCACAATCATTTGTATATAAGTCGTGTATCTTATTTATACATCAACCCCAAATGCACAATTATTTCTATATAAGTCGTGTATCTTAGTGCTATTGTCTGTGCAAAAAGATGCCTACCTTGAAGCAAGATGACGTGCTGCAGCAGTAGAGCAATTCATTTCATGTTCCGCGTGTAATATGAAAAGAATGTCGAGCACCCGAGCGAGTCGAGGATTGGGTTTGTAAGACCTATTACCTCTGTAAGTAAGGTAAGCAAAAAGATTCATTTAATTTATTGGCTGAAGAATTGAAAGTGATGTGATGGCAAATGCAACAAGGAGAAGTCCACAGACACGTTGATTTTTACGATTACCACTATATTTCAATCATTCTCTGGCTAATAAGAACCAGGATAATTACTTCTATCCAATTTAGGCATCATTTAGAATTCCGGACATAAACCAAAGAAAGCAAAGTGGAACAATAGAACTTACAATGAATCTAGCATGTACAAGAAGTTCTCTGCATAAGAGAGATTGTTGGATGGAAGGACAGGCGGCCTTCCAGCCATTCTTAAGTAAGCAGCCGCAGCAATTGTAGGTGCCTGCAAATACAATGAATAGAATACTTATTACTACTTAGTACTTTGCACTCAGTTGATGAAGATAAGAAAGCACATACATCAAACTTTAATGCGATATCATAGTTCAAAATATCAGAAGTTCAGACAATCAAAGAAAAAATAGATGAAGGAAAGGAAAATAACCTTGCCAAGGATCCGGACTATTTGTTTATCTCTCACTTGTTTAGACTTGTATATATCCTGTCCCTGCATGAACAAAGACAAATTATCAGAATCACGAAATAAAATGTTGCAATTCAAATGCTTGCTGTCCAGATATCATTAAAATGGGTCAAAATTCAGAAGGTATCATTTTTATTTTGATAAGGTAGTAAAATTTTATTAATAAAGTAGTACCAAGAGGGTACTAGCAAAAGTACAGAAGATAAGGAGCAAGCTCCCAACTAGTTAAAACTTTTGGGAATCCAAAAATTCAGAACGTAAATCAATTTGTGATCTCTCAACCCTTAGTTGAGAATCTTGCTTCTTAATGACCAAAATTCGGGCTTAAGAAGGGTCTTTAATAGTATTTCTTTTTCCGTTGAGATGGACCACTAAGCAGACCAAGAGAAGCAATTTACATTGTACCCCAAGAAATAAGTCATGTTGTCTTGTTAGCTTATAAAGGAAGCTAAATGATCATCCAAACCGGAGGAAATATTTAATTGTTCAGCTTTGTGTAAGACACACTTTTTCCGAACCATATACACAGATCCTTAAGATTTTCCTTTAAACTATTTGAGTTATCCAACTCGAGCTATGAGAATAGAAATGGTTTCTTTTCCATTTGCTGAAAGAAAGAAGAAAAAAAGAGTTGGGATGTTTTTCAGATTCTAACCGGCACAATAGTGGGCAACACTAGTAGCTCTAACAGATACCCTCTTGCCAACTACAAAGAAACTTCAGGTGGGGACAAAAGAGAGCAATTTAAACTACAGCATGAAATTTGAGCAGAAGAGAGGGTTTAGACAAATAGCTGTTAAAGAACAAACGGATAAAAGATAAAACATGCTTCTTCACAAAATATGAAAACAAATTTCGCTTTAAGTTCTGAAACATTTCAAGGTGGCAGTTATAACATTTCATTATGAACTCCTTTATTCAACTCTCACTAGGATAATAAGAAGCTAACTTTCAAATTATTATTCGCGTCAATCGTTACTGTCAACTCTTAGAGAGACACCTAGACAAAAAATTTGACAAGCATTCTCATCAGAAACCTACACTGAACTCTCTAAATATCGAGAAGCTAGTAATCTCTTGGTGGTAAGACAATCATGATGAAGCAGTGTCCCTTAATTGGAACTAAGAAGCTAAGTTCATCTCAGGGAACCAAAATGCGATCAGAGAACATCTGAAGCAATGAATTTAGGTAAATCAGAGAAGCTTTGGCTACAGATTATATATTGGTCAAACACTTACATGTCTGTTGCATCATAGCAAACAGGGGGAAGAGGCTACACAAGGTGGAATATTTAAAAATGTTGCTTACTCTCAGAGCTGGATTGGCATCAGGATGAAAGACAGAAAGAGCACTCATTGCGCTGACAAGAACACCCATTGGATGAGCATCATGGGGCATCGAATGTATAATATCCTGCATCACAAAATTGCAATTGGTTCAGATTTTTTTGGACTCCAACAAAAATCAGGAACCCAACAATCAACAGCATAAACTTCAAAAAAAAAGGATTTTGCAGAAATGTTTAAAGGACATAGGGTATGACCGTTAATGACCAATTTAAACAACTGACATCAATATATACAAAGAAGCATAAATCATAATCACATAAATACTGATGATGTGAAAATCTAATATAAGTACTTCTTCCTCCCCTTGCACTTACATTCTTCTTCTACTAGTGAAGGGTGTTAAGAACTAAGAGAATTTAATGCAATTATTTTGAGGGATATGCTTAGTTTAATAGTATGGGTGTTCTTAATCTAGTAGCTGAAACTCCTATTTAAGGAGCTTTCTTGTATGTTCTTTACAACCAATTCAATACGATTTTTTTCTTTCTTTCTATTTCACATAGTATCAGTGTCTCTTCCATCTTGGCAAAGATTGCAGTAGTTACACCTACCGGACAAAAGGCTTTCCCTCTTGTCATAAGTTTTCAGTGACCCTTTTGGAAGATGTAGTGACTGACCAAACATGTACAGTAGGTGAAATGCCTATGGGGCTTCACAAGTTTCATACTCCAAGACTATGATGTTTATGAGAGGGGGAAAATATTGCAGACAAAAGCTAATAAGTGCAGAAGCACTATAAGTTCATTATTTAAGTAAAATCCAAGGATGTTCCTGTCTTCAAGTCATGGGGAGCATTTGCGAGTGACAAAAATCTGAATCCATTATAACTCAAGCTTTCTTAGAAAACTAAAATATGAGCGCACCAAGATTCCTTGTGGAACTGCTGAATGTTGTGAAACTGTGAACTCCCAATCTGCCAACTGGTTCTCAGATGGTAAATTACCATACACTGCAAATTTCAATAAACACAAACGAAAAGATAAATCAAACAGATAAGTCAGACGTATGGATCTGCTATTTTGTTTGTGGGTTGGGTTTTGTGTGTGTGTGTGTTGTGGGGGTGGGGGGGGTGGGGGGATGAGTTCGAGCAACATTAGTTTTGCTCTGCATGTATAGCTAAAAGAAGTTAATTGTGAATGAAAGCAAAAAGGCTTAGTAATGGGAATAACCGAATAAGTTGCTGAAGTTTGGAAAGCATGTGATAAGCGTGGAAGTATGCAGAAAAAGATAATGCAGGGATTGATGTATCTCTCTCTCTCTCTTTTTTTTTGGTAAGTTAGACTAATGTGAGTTATCAGCCATAGAAAGAAGAGACGAAGACAGGGACTAGTGATAGAGTATGAGTACTTTAGTGTTTACTCAGGTTGTCACATGAAGAATATAATTAAGTAAAATATGCAAAACATGCTGTGTAATGTTTCAGCTTGATCAAGCAGAACAAGTATGCATCCACAGTGAACCCTTGGTGGGCCCAAACCAGACAACCAGTGGACAACCTCCCCCAGAGTAAGGAGGTGTATCGAAACTGCCTAGTATTATCTCAGTTTATAACTCCAAAGTTCTATAGCATTACAGCTTGATTCGAAAGTTATCTCCTACGGAGTTCCATACCTATACATTTGCTTTTCTATTCCTTCAAAAAGCTCCCAGAAAGTTTGAAATTGTCAAAGTCATCTACCTCAAGCTGATTCTTTAAGTCTATCCAATGACTCATGATGTGCGGATCTGATCTTATTTCTATTCAAATGCCATACTCTTGACCAAATATTCATACTTTTTCCCATTTGTCATTAAATCTCAAAAAACCCGTCACCACTATTACAATTCTTTTTAAACCTTGCTCAATTATTTGATAATCAAAAAGCTACATTTACGAAAAGTTTCAAGAGATTGCAAAATCCATTCAGAAATCACTCTAGACATCAGACACCCCCAATGGCAATGACCAAAATTTACAAAGGCAGCAAAGATGAATCTGGGCCAGCAATAGCATAGGAACCTGTAATTAGACATTTAAATGAATAGAGATTTTCATGAGAAGCACTTACTCAAAAGATAAGCCACTTCCAAGAAGGAACTTCCCTCAGCCAACTCTTCAATTGGGTAACCTCGATATCTAAGGATACCAGCATCACCATCTATATAACATATTGATGACCGAACAGGTGCTGTGTTGAGATAGCCCGGATCATAAAGCTTGAGACCCTTATCATTTTGTCCTGCTGTTATCTGCACGACAATTATATCTGGAGTTAGGAAACAATTTCAGGAAAAAACATGGCTGAAAGTGGCAAGAAACAAAAATGATAACATGGGTAATTTATTGGAATTTAGAGCTCCAATGAGACAGAATAGATCATGAAACAACCACTAAGATATATCTGTTGAGCTCAATTGGCCCAATCTTAAAAATACTAGGACAAATAGCTCCATAATCTAATCTTGGACTTTGCTGGAAATTAAGGAAAACAGAACATGCAGGGTTTACAGCGTCCCTGAATCGAGAAACATCTACATGTTCCACCGGTAGTACAGATGCATATAGCCAGAGGCATATTCACAGTGAGTCACTACTTCAGGCTCAAACTTTGTCAAAAAAAAATTATATATATACACATTTGCACACACACACACACACACGTAAATGCACTTGTGCGTATATATCTGTGTGTATATTTTAAATATTACATATATACAAATAAAGCTTTATAAAAAAAATTAAGGACACGAAGATATGTTAGACTTTACATCTGCATACATATATAATGTGTGTGTATATATATATTAGACTTTGCACCATATGTTTAAACATTATAGATTTGGCCAAGAAGAACAAGCAACTCTAGTACTCTACTAAAAGTAAACTCGGTAGAATTGTTACTTTCAGAAAGTCTTGGTTCAAATCAGCAAAAGAAGGCAAGGTCCAATTCTCAAGGCAGTTCTATTGAACTTTTATCTTAATTGACAATCTAAACTGGACCTGATTTAGCCACTGTCATCCATCCTTTATCAACATCAATAACTCATCTATGTACATTCATTTCTTTTTCATGTTTCTGACAATTTCACTTTCTAATTTCAACTCGATTTCTCTGCATTAGCTATTTCTTTTGTCATGCCTGATTGATTCACAGATCACAAAGCAAGTCCTTTCTTGCCTCATTATTGTAAATATTTTATGAAACAAGTTTTAAAAGCCTCTTAATATAATTTGGCTTCCTATTGATACCAAAGCACAGCTAATGCGGTCTATGATAGCTCAGCTAAAAAAAAGTAGTTACAAAATTATAGAAAGTAAAGAGATCAAAATTCAAAAGAAAATTCGGAATTTGATTTGATGAATACCTTTTTCAAGTCGGTGGCTTTGATAGTGCCTTCCTCGGAAACTTGAACCGGGTACCTCTTACCGGTTCGCTCATCGATGATCGTCAACGCGCCTTTTAGATTCGGCGGCGGCGCAACGACGGAAGTGGCGGATACAACGGAAGTTTCTAAAAGTTTGGAATCGGAGAGATTGACTGAAGCGGCGAGGTGAGCTGAAAGCACAGCTAACCGCCCTCGCGCAACAGCTGAAGAATTCCCCTTCTCCATTTGTATGCTCTCTTTTTTCTCGAAAATTTTCTGTGTTATGTTTGATGAAGATTAGAAAGGTATTGATCTTGTGTTTGCTGTATATATATATGTGTGAAATATATTGATCTTTGGTTTCATAAATTGGAAAGTCAAGTGGGGAAAGGTTAATTACTTTACTGGAAAAATGGTCCGATCTGGCTTTTTGTTTTGCTACGTGTCAGGCAAGATTTTTCGATTTTCCACCAATTTCCTTCATCTAGGTAGCACTAGTATTATTGGGTTCTTTTTCACGGAAAAGTATTTCTTAATGAGTTTTTAATTTATGTTCAACGATAATATAAAATTATTTTATGTTATATGGAGTATAATTTAACTTGTACAACAGTTTGTCAATCTCTCCTTTTTTTTAATACCTGTGAAATATTACCATTAGGAGAAATTTTCATAAAGCACTATCTTTTAGTGGTAATTAGCTATCTACAGATACATTTTGCTATATTACGAATTGTAGATACGTTTTCTGTTGTTATAAGATGTATTAGATGTATTTAAGCTACTGTATTCATGAATACAGTGGCAAAAATAGGCGTGAATCAGGGTAGTCCAGCTAATCAGTTGTTGTATTCGAGTGTATTTGACTGTATTCATGGCGTGAAACATGGGATTACAGCTGGACAGATTATTGTATTCGACTGTATTTACGGCGTGAAACAGGGGATTACACTGTTTTTAAACGGAAAGTGAATCAATTAACATAATAGACTCCTAATATAACTCAACAAACTCAATTATAACACACAAAATTTGTATTTCCAGTTATAAAAAAGATTCTCAACCGAAAAATACCCCAAATAGCAATCTCCAGAGAAATTATATAATACATCTGAATACATAAATTACATTAAGTAAAAAAATATATGAATACATTCAGGACATATAGCAAGACAGTGAATATAATGAAATACATAGAATACAGCGAGAAACATTGAAATACAATGGAAAAAAAGATATTGAATACAATGAAATACATAGAATACATCGAGATACATTGAATTACAATTAAAAAAAAAGACAATGAATACTATGAAATACATGAAAATACAGCGTGATACGTTGAAAAAATATTGAAATATATTAACAGAAAATCAAGTTGCTCAGCCCCAAATTCCGTCGTCTTTGTTCAAGAACAAACCCTAATTTTCGGCGAATCCGGCGTCGAGCAAAAACGCTGAATCTCACTGTTCCCACGCTGGCGTCGATCGGAGGCTTCATCTCCTTTGGATTCAATTTCGATTTCAGAAATTACTAACACTGCTTTTGAGCCGTCGTCTATGATGGTCAAGTGCGACCCACGTCATGGGAAGTACATGGCGTGTTGTTTGATGTACAAAGGTAATGTTGTGCCTAAGGATGTGAATGCTGCTGTTGCCACAATTAAGACAAAGAGAAAGTCAGAGAAGGCTTCGTGGTATACCAGGCAAAATCACCGCTTGTGACTAATGGTAGGTGATGTGGGTGAGAGAAATTTTGAGATTGAGCATCGTGTTTTCAAGGAATGGGGGAAGAGAATGGCATGTATCAAATTAGAAAGAGAAAGAAAATAGTGTAATTGAATAGCGTATTTAGTGGCTTAAGGGTAGGAGGTAACCAAAATTAGATATTTTGCTATAAATATTAAAAGGTATCTTAGAATATAATATTTTTAAATGATATTTATTTAAAATAAATAAGATGATAACCTTTGCTATAGGAGGTAAAAAAAAAATTGGAATTTTTACCTCCTATAACAAAGGTTAACACCTTATTTATTTTAAATAAATATATACCATTTAAAAAAATTATATTCTATAGATACCTTTTAAGGTTTATAGCAAAATATTCAATTTTGATTACCTCCTAGCCTTAACCACTAAATACGCTAATCAATTACACTATTTTTTTTTTCTCTCTACTTTAATACATCTCATTCTCTTTCCCCATCCCATTAAAATTTCCGATCTTCTCCTCCTTCCACCGATTTTCTTTCTATTCGTTCCCACTTTCCCCTCCCTTAACTCAATTTCTTTGGTTTTCCTCAAAATATCAATACCTTTTGATACATAATAGCCGAATTGTTGAAACCAAACTTCCTCTTAGATTCCTTTTTTCCCCCTCTTATTGTTAGTCTTCTAGCCAACCAAAGTATTTTTTTTTTTCAAATATTCCCTAATAAGTGATTTTCATGGAGCAAATTGAAAGGGATCATTCGATCCTTCCTTTGTTGCGCCGTTTTATTGTCCTTGCTAAATCGAAGTAAGAATTTTTTTTGTTCCTCGTAACCATCCTAGGTTTGGGACAGCAGCAAGTATGGGCCTATAGAATTCATTGTCTTTTTTTTTCATTGTAATTCAATATATCTCGCTGTATTCATGTATTTTTTTTGTATTCTTTGTTTTTTTTTCCATTGTATTTCAATGTATCCCGCTGTATTTTATGTATTTCATCGTATTTACTATCTCGCTATATGCCATGAATGTATTCATAAGTTTTTTTAATTAATATAATTTATGTATTCAGATGTATTATATAATTTCTCTGAAGATTCCTATGTTTTTGGGATATTTTTTGGTTGAGAATCTTTTTTATAACTGAAAATACAAATTTTGTGTGTTATAATTGAGTTTGTTGAGTTATATTAGGAGTCTATTATGTTAATTGATTCACTTTCCGTTTTAAAAACAATGTAATTCCTTATTTCACGCCATGAATACAGTCGAATACAATAATATGTCCAGCTGTAATCCCATGTTTCACTCCATGAATACAGTCGAATACACTCGAATACAACAACTGATTAGCTGGACTTCCCTGATTCACGCCTTTTTTTGCTACTGTATTCATGAATACAATAGCTTAAATATATCGAATAAATCTTATAACCACATAAAATGTATCTATAATCCGTAATATAGTAAATGGTATCTATAGAAGGTCAATTACTACTAAAAAATAGTGCTTTATAAAAATTTCCCAAAAATTTACCTTTTTTCGTTAGGAGGAGAATTGGGCACACTACCAGGCGAAGGATCTCAGTATTGGGCTGGCAGATAAGGTCACTCAATTTTTATTGAAGTGGACCTTACTGGAAAATTAATTAATTTTAAGAAAGAGAGAATAAAAAAAAAGAGCAATTCAAAGGCAGTGACGTAACGCAAGCGATTACAGTAATTTGTCTTGGGATGTACAAATAATGGACGTGGAGTGGATAATATATTCTATTTTCCTAATTCCATCACGTTTCCCAAGACGGTAGTTAACGACGGTATCACATTTTTTTTTTTTAAAGCTTTTCTTTGACTTCTTTTTTGTTTCTTTTTGTGCTATTTCTCTTTAGCCGTTAGTGGACCTTTTTAGGCCCAAGCAACAAATACACGAAAATGTGGAGGCCCAGTTCCAGATTTTTTCTTGAGAAATCATCACTCTATAGCCACTGGATCAAAATAATAGCACTACTTTACACAAGCTATCCCTTTTAGATTTTATTAGCAATTTTATATCAACTTATAGCCTAAAATTTCATTTTTTCTCATCTCTTTCAGCTGCCTACTTCTCCTCTATCTCTATCCTTATGTTCTCCCTTCTTCAACCTGCGAGTGACTTCCATCTTTTTCCTCTTGCTTTTATCTTCTCTCATTTTCACTCCTCCCCCTTTTTTTTGTTTTTTTTTTTTCTCTTCCACTATAATAACACCAAACCTTTCTTTATTTTCTCTTTTTGGCTTTACAATTTCCTCCTCCTTCACTTATATGGGAAAACACTATCTTCTTTGAGTAATTTCCGGCCTAATTCTAACTGTGGTTGTCACCTTATTCGCCTTATGTCCACTTTTACATATGGTATTGCATGACACTTTTTTGGATGAATTTCAGGAGAAAATGAGAGATTGAGAAAATAAAATGGATATCGCCGGAGAAAAAAAAATTGGATAAGTTAGCTGTCCTTCATTACTATCAATACTCCTTTATTTATATATAGTTTAATTAGTGTATAATAATTATATAATATGTATATAATCACTGTGATGAAACATTCATTATACACGTGTTATATAAAATTGGACGTGAACGATTACAGTGGCTACCGTGAGTATTGAGAATATTACATATAATGTGTATAATTATGTACGCACATTTGTATGAAGGGTATATTTATAGTGATATACTGCATATACACTATTTATACACATTCATATATATATATATATATATATATATATATATATATATATATATATATATATATATATATATATATATATATAT
>NW_017670373.1:484488-488993 GCF_001879085.1 Nicotiana attenuata | reverse complement strand
AATTTTTAAAGGAAATTTGTTTCTGAAATTTGTTTAAGGAAATTTGAAATGAAATTGGATTAACGTGTTGGTATCGGGCCCGTATTTTGGTTCCGGCGCCCGGTACAGGTCTTATATATGATTTAAGATGTTTCTGTAAAATTTGGTGAAAAACGGACGTCGTTTGACGTGATTCGGACCTAAATTGCTAAATTTGATACTTGATGAAGTTTGAGAAAAGTTATGATTTTGAGGTTTCATTCATTATTATTGAGGTTATTTTGGCGATTTGATCGCACAGATAAGTTCGTATGAGGTTGTTGAGTTAGTACGTGTGTTTGGTTAGGAGCCCCGAGGGCTCGAGAGTGTTTCGGAGGTGATTAGGGAAGTTTTAGACTTAAGAAAAATTGCAGAAAACCACTGTTGTTACACCAGTTCTGGTGTAACCGCACCTGCGGTCCTTTGGCCGCAGATGCGGACTTGCAGGTGCGCACAGTAGGTCGCAGATGCGGTCTTCCTTCGCAGATGCGGATATTTTTCCGCAGATGCGGTTCCGCAGAAGCGGATCATTTCTTGCAGGTGCGTCCCCAGCGGGGCCTAGCCATTTTCGCAGAAGCGCCCACTTTTTCGCACGTGCGGTGGCACAGATGCGACCCCTGAGCCGCTGATGCGGAAGTCGGGCAGTGAGTCTTTTTAAAAACATAACTTTAGTGATTTTATTTCAAACTTTCTCAAAAATTAGAAGACTAGGGCGACTTTCTCAAGAGGTTTTCTTCTCAAATCACAAGTGAGCACTTATTAACTGATTTCTTTCAATTATCTAATATTTTCATCAACTTTTATCAATAATCTTAAGGTTTTAATGGTAGAAAATTGGGGAATTGGGTAGAGTTAGGGCTTTTTAATTATTTGAGAATTTGACCTCGTTTTGGGGTCGGATTTCAAAACAAATGATATATTCGGGCTCGCGGGTGAATGGGTGATCGGGTTTTGGTCCAAACCTCGTGTTTTGACCAAGCTATAATTGAGCATTGAAATTGGATTGTTTAGCATTTACTGATGTTATTGAGTCGATTATGTATATATTCGATTGTGTTTGAGCCAAATTCGAAGGAAAGGCGGTATTTGAGGCTTGAGTTGGCCGTGGAAGTTTGAGGTAAGTGTTTGGTCTAACCTTAGCTTGAGGGATTAGGAGTTGAGTCCTATTTGCTATGTGGCATTCGTTGTGTACGACGTATAGGCATGGTGACGAGTATCTATACTTTGGTGTCTAGCATGACCGTGAGTCTTTATATTGTGAATATCTTGATTTCGTTGTATTCTTCATGCCTTGGTGATGGTTTTTAGTTGTTGTGAAAAGTTTGTGGAAGGAATGGTGACCTTTGAACATCTTGGAGCATTGGCTCGAGTTATATTATGAATTGTGAAAGTATATGAAATGATTGAACCCTTTGGAGCATTAGCTCAAGTGGTAAAGTGAGTTATGAAGTACAAGTGAAAGATAGAGAAAGAGTTATTGAAATGTTCCCTTGCTGGGATTTAATTGTTTAATTGTTGTTCCCTTGCCGGGATTTAATTGTTAATTGTTGTTCCCTTGCCGGGATTTAATTGTTTAATTGTTGTTCCCTTGTCGGGATTTCTATATGATCTTGTTTATTCCCTTGCCCCTTGTTTGTGATTGTTGTTTGGGTGAGGAAGAGTGTTAAAGCACGAAGGGTGATGTCGTGCATTGTTGATATTGTGAGGAAAGAGTGTAAAGCACGAAGGGTGATGTCGTGCCGCACGATGTACCATTCCGTGCCGATTGTATTGATTACATGGTGAGGAAAGAGAGTAAAAGCACGAAGGGTGATGTCGTGCACATCTTTGATAAATATTGTTTTGGTGAGGACGAGAGTAAAAGCACGAAAGGTGATGCCGTGCAAACTGTTGATTTCTGTTCCTTGTTGATATCCGAGTTATGTTGTTCCTTTCTTTACTTGATGCCTTTCTATTCAGAACTGTTACCTCCCCCACAGCATGTTTCCCCTCCCCACCTTGACTAGTTATTTCTGTATTTCTTTTTTCGCTGTATATATTTAAACTGCACAGGGTTTATTTGGTAGTCTGGTCCTAGCCTCGTCACTACTTCGTCGAGGTTAGGCTAGGCACTTACCAGCACATGGGGTCGGTTGTGCTGATACTACACTTTGCACTGTGTGCAGATCCCGGAGCAGCTTTCGGACAGTAGTTGGAGGGCTTCCTTCAGTTCACCCGGAGACCCAAGGTAGACCTGCAGGCATCCGCAGGCCCTAGCGTCTCCCTCTATCTCTATTTCCTGTTTCCTTCTTTTTTATTCAGAAATAGTGTACTGTTATTCTTCAGACCTTGTGTGTAGTAATCTTAGATAGTCTGTGATACTGTGACACCAGATTTTGGGTATTTGAGGTTTTAGAAGTTGTAATAGACGTTGATTCCAGATATTTTTTTGTTACCTTCCGCTTAATTATTTAAAGTTCTGCTGATTTCATGTTATCGCTTATATTTGTATAAAAGAAGTAATTTGTTAACGAAGTAAGTAGTTAAGTTTTGGCTTGCCTAGCTCCTAATAGTAGGCACCATCACGACTCCCGAGGGAGGGAAATCCGGATCGTGACATATATATAAAATGAATAACTAATATATCTTTTGTATTTAAAGTGTGTAATCTTTTTCTCACAAATACTCTCAGCATTTCTTTCTTTTTTTCCTTTTAGATCTTATTTCTTTAGGTTTAATAGTTCGTTTAAATAATATATAAAAACCATCGCTTTTTTTTTTTCTTCTTGTCATTCCTAATTTACTATTTCTTCTTCTTCTTTTTGTGATAATTTTTTTATTTATTAATTCTCACTCTTTTTTTTCTTTTAGTCCTTAATGGTGTAGATTTGATGGTGGAATTGAGGGTGGAAGATGCTGGTGTAGGGGTTGGTGGGCCTGATTTTTTATGATCTGTCTTTTTTGGGGTGTGGGTAGGATACTACGGTGGCGGTTGTTCTATGGTAGCAGGGTTTGTGGTGGAATTTTAGGGTGGATGACTAGTCCAAGGATGGGCAAGTTTGATTTTATAATCTGTTTTTAGGGGATGTGGGTAAGACGATGCGGTGGCAGCAGTACAGTAGAGGTCGTGACGATGCGCCAGCGACGAAGACAATGCAATAGCGACGGGATAATAGTGGAGTTTTTTTGTGTAGTCTGACAAATGGTGGAAGAGGAAAGTGGATGGGATGGGGTTGTCGGAATTTTGGGCTGGCCATTTTAATGTATTTTAGGCTACTAAATATATTTGAAATCTTGTGGTTATCAAATGATATAAGTTTCTAGCTAATGGATACAAATAAATTTTCGTCTTTTTTCTTTCAAAAAAGTGCCACACAAGGGTTGTTCAGATTATACTCCCTCCAAACAAAATAAGTGTATTTAAGGGATAAAGCGTTTTTATTAAATAATTCTTCAATTTGCAAATTGAAACCGAGACCTTTTGATAAGGGCCGATTAATCTCAACTTTCCCATGCACCCTAGTGATAATTAGAAAATAATTTAAAAGAATTAATAATAAAAGTTATTTGATTAAATTATCATGTATTTATCCTCAAGTTACCTTTTTTATTTTCTTAAATTACTCTTTATCTATCTTTAAAAAATTTAAATCATTTATTAGATGAAGGGTATATTTGAAAATTAATAATTAAGTCTATTTAATTTTTAAAGTGACACAGACTAAATTTATATGGTTAAAACAAAATTATTGGATCCGATGGAGTAATATTTACGAGAGAAATTATAACAGTTCAAGATATCAAGTATATTAATAAGAACTGAAGCTCTACTACAAAAATTAGTAGTCGAACTAACACTCCAATTGCAAATTAACCATGGAAATACTGAAAATAATATAGTTAGGGATATATGAGAAGAAGATATGAGGAGTTCAGAGAGAATTAGGGATGAAAAAAAAAATACTTTTCCTAAGTAGTTACATGATTCGCTTATCCTACTCCTTGCATGTTCTACTGCTTATAATCAACATATTCTCCTTAGATTATGTTTGGCAAAGGCAGTCTAAAAATATTTGTATTGTATAATCAAAGTTAAAAAAAATGTACTTTCATATTTATTCTCCTCCTCATAACCCTCTCTATTTCTCTTTTTGTCTCCATCTTCTTCTCCCACCCCATATTTCTTTTTCTGTCTTTCCTCTCTCTCAATTGAAGAATGATTGTTAACTTTTCGACTAAGTTTTACGGCTGGGGCATGCTAAACAATCAATTAAAGGTTAAAGCTAACAACAAACATTCTTATGGCGTGAAATCTCATATGCTCCCCCTTTGATTTTGATTCACATTATTAAAAACTATGACCTCTCTCGATTCAAATTATTGAAAAATAATTTTAATTCTTATTTTATATATCAATATATCTCTAGCATATATATATATATATATATATATATATATATATATATATATATATATATATATATATATATACATACAAGAAATACTAT
>NW_017670373.1:470819-484468 GCF_001879085.1 Nicotiana attenuata | reverse complement strand
TATATATATACATACAAGAAATTATGTGTTATAAGCCGAGATATACAAAAATAAAAATAAATTTTTGATATATTTAATATGCATAGAACAGAAATCGACTCATATTTCTTTTCATACGGATATATATATATATATATATATATATATTTTCAAAGAACTCAGCATTATCTGATTCTATAACCGTATGATTATGAATGTCGGGATTTTTTGATTTATGAACAAGAAATCGATATGCTTTACTATTGGTTGCATATCCTATGAAAACACAATCAATGGTTTTCGGTCCTATTTTTTACCCTCTTGGGGTTAGGAACTTGCACTTTTGCCAAACACCCCAACACTTTAAAATAATTCAAGTTGGGCTTCCTTCTTTTTTCATATGGAATGGATTGCGTTTTGCTATGGGGTACTCGATTTAGTAGCCGGTTAGCCGTAAGAACAGCTTCCCCCCCATAAGTTCTGTGGCAAACCATAACTTATCAACAATGCGTTCATCATCTCCTTTAATGAACGATTCTTTCTTTCCGCAATCCCATTGGATTGGGGCATGTAAGAGGCTGTTGTTTGATGAACAATTCCATATCTAAACATATCTCTTCAAAAGGAGATTCATATTCACCACCCCTATCACTTCTTATCATTTTGATTTTCTTGTTAAGTTGCGTTTCAACTACATTTTTGTATTGCTTGAATGCGTCTATTGCTTCATCTTTACTATTAAGTAAGAAAACATAGCAATATCGAGTATTATAGTCAATAAAAGTTATGAAATACTTCTTTCCACCGCGAGATGATTTTGACTTCATGTGGCAAATATCTGTGTGAATTAAGTCTAAAGGATTTGAATTCCTTTCAACTGACTTATAAGGATATTTAACATACTTAGATTCCACATATTTTTGACATTTTGATTTGTCGCATTCAAACTTAGATAATACTTACAAGTTAATCATTTTCCGTAAGGTTTTATAATTAACATGACCCAAATGTATATGCCATAAATCATTTGACTCAAGTAAGTAAGAAGAAGCTGGAATTTTATTATTATTCTCAACAACCATTACATTCAGCTTGAAAAGGCCCTCGGTGAGGTAACCTTTTCCTACAAACATCTCATTCTTACTTATTACAACCTTATCAGATACAAAGACACATTTAAACCCGTTCTTAACAAGAAGTCCAGCAGAGACTAAGTTCTTTCTAATCTCGGGAACACGAAGGACATTGTTTAGAGTCACCACCTTGCCATAAGTCATTTTCAGAAATATCATCCCATATCCTTCAATTTTTGCTATTGCTAAATTTCTCGTAGAAAGCGTCTCTTCGGGTCCAACGGGAGCATATGTAGCAAACGCTTCTCTAACGGCACAAACTTGGCGAGTGGCTCCAGAATCAATTCACCACTCCTTAGGATTTTCCACCAGGATGTATTCAGAAAGCATAGCACACAAGTCATCAACATCTTCGTGCTTTTCAACCATGTTTGCTTGACCATTCTTCTTGTCTTTCTTCGAAGCACGACAATCTGTAGATTTGTGTCCAGCTTTCCCACAGTTGTAGCAATTTCTATTGAACCGCTTCTTGCTTGGGTTGCTTTTCGGTCCAGAAGCCTACTTCCTATTTATCTTATTTTGAGGAGTATCCTCAACAATGTTTGCTCCCATTATTGTTGAGTTTCCACGGCCTCTCTTATCAGCAGCTTTGTTGCCTTCTTCGATTCTCGACCGAACAATGAGATCTTCAAGCGACATCTCCTTGCATTTGTGTTTCAAGTAGTTTTTGAAGTCCTTCCGCAAAGGAGACAACTTCTCATTCATCACTGCAACTTGGATTCTTCATTGATGACAAGACATTCAATGAAAATTTTATTAGTAAAAATAATAAAATTAATACTTTCACCATCAGTATTAATTCGACTTATACCTTCAGCAAGGAGATCATGAATAATCACTTGCAATTCGTGGACTTGGGTAATAACAGACTTGCTATCTACCACTTTGTAGTCCAAAAATTTAGCGGCAACGAATTTCTTCAACCTGGCATCTTCAGTTTTGTATTTCCTTTCAAGCGCAATCCACAGTTCTCTTGACATCTCCACATTACTGTAGACGTTATACAGATCGTCCTCCAATCCGCTAAGAATGTAATTCTTGCATAGAAAATCTGAATGCTTCCACGCCTCAATCACGAGAAAGCGTTCATTCTCTGGAGTTTCTTCGGGTAGAACAGGAACATCTTCCTTAATGAACTTCTGTAGACTTAAAGTTGTCAAGTAGAAGAACATCTTTTTGCCACCACTTGAAATCAATCCCGGAAAATTTTCCAGGTTTTTCTGCCGGTGCCAATGCCGTTGTCGTTCGGTTTGTCGATGCATTGGCAGTCACCATAGGAACAGCCTAATTCCCGTTGTCATTCGTCATTTCTGTAAAAGAATGACACAAACAAACATTAAAATCACGTAGATTTTAATCTCCAATAGAGTAGAAAACCTCAAAGGTTTTAGTTTCTAGAAATAGTGAATATAACACAAATACAGAAAATAATTAAATTCCTTAAGCTTGTTAGTAAACTATATTTGTAAAAAATTCTGGAGAAGATAAAATAACATATAAACAGAAATGTAAACAAAACAGAATTTAATCCGAGCCCACTGAATTCACAGTGTTTCCTTAAGGAATTTAATCCTCTCCTGGTACCCAAGGTTGTGGATTACTTCCTCCTAGGATAGAACGAATTACACACTGGTGTAGCATTACTTCAAACCCCAGTGTTTCAGCGAACATAAAGATTGGTAGCAAATAACACTTATTGTTGCTTTTTTTGTAGTTAAAACAATGGAGAAGAAAGGAGGAGAACTCAAAAATTCGTATGGAAAATCTGAGAAAATGGACTGCTATTTATAACCAATATGTTGAGCTCAAATTGAAGTGATGCATCTCTTCAGAATGGCTGTTTACGTAAAATGGCCATAACATAAATGGCTATTTACGCAACAATAAATCGGGAATTCATAACGAGGAGGACACTTAATTTTCCGTTACTGAAACGGAAAACGAAAAATGGAAAAACGCTTAATATTCCGTTGGATTTAATAATAATATTCCGTTGGATTTAATATTAATTTTCCGTTTAAAAAAATGGATATTTAATAATATTACGTTAATATTTGCTATTAACAAATAAATTTGATCCAAAAAATTAATCAATCAATCGATCATTTGACCAAATCAAATCCGAATCCGAAACCGAAGCCGAATCCGAGCAAGCGACGACGACGATGGCGCGAGGCTTGCCTTCTTCTTAACTCTTTAAGAGCTAGAAGAAGAGCAATTGTATATATACCCATCAAAAACCTTTTCCTCTTCCAATATGAGACAATGTCCATTTAAGGAGGGAATCTCAAATATTTCATTTTTCCTCCATTTCCCATTCACGCTCTTTTAAGCTACATTAAGCTTAAAAACCCAACAATCCCCCACATGAATGGGGAATGGCTATATCACGGAAATATGCATGAAAAACTGTGTGATTCGCAAGCAAGGATTAATCGCATCTGGATAAGTAGGTTTCCCTTTGAATTTTCTGTAGTGAACTTATGTCGGATATACTCGGTCAATCGGTAGATTTGATATCTTTGAACCGTCAAACTTTGGTGTATACCTAGACAACTATAAGTCACACAACCAACCCTTAACCGTCTTTGGTTCTCATTGTTGTGTTCATTTCAGCCATGAACACCGCCTTGTTTCATAAGTGCGTAGAGAACTGTCCTTACAAAATTTTCCTTGAAGCAGTTAACACTTCACACTTACATAGGTGATTCCTAAACGTGTCATCCCATAGACACACTATTTGATATACCCCCGTATCAAATTTAGAAATCATTAAAAAGCCTTAATGCTTTATCCTTGGCACTGAACATTGTCTCATCACGAGAATTGACCAATATTTTAGTTGACAATATTGAACCGTCATTAATGACTTTGTTTGATCTTCTTGAACCTAGATCTTAGGATCTCTAGTCTTCTAGGTAGAGTTATCGCCACATGACTTGTTCTCAGCCATAGTCCCATTCCCCTGGATGATTTATCAACTACCTCTCTAGTTAGACCTTTTGTAAGTGATCCGACACATTATACTTGACTTTAGGTAGTCAATCGTGATAATTCTCTAGAGAGTAGTTGCCTAACGGTTTTATGTCTTCGTCGTAAATGATGAGATTTAGCGTTATACATAACGCTCGCAGCCCTTCCAATTGCCGCTTGACTATCGCAATGTATGCATATTGGTGCCAACAGTTTGAGCCAATATGGAATGCCTTCCAAGAAATTTCGGAGCCATTCAGCTTCTTCACCGGCTTTATCTAAGGCTATGAACTCAGCCTCCATTGTAGAGCGGGAAATATAATCTTGTTTGGATGAATTCCAAGATACCGCTCCTCCACCAATAGTGAATACATATCCACTTGTGGACTTAGAATTAGTTAAACCGGTGATCCAATTTTCATCACGGTATCCCTTAATCACCGCAGGATATTTACTGTAGTGCAAAGCAAAGTCCTGGGTGTGTTCTAAATATCCCAAAACTCATTTCATTTCCATCCAATGAGATTAACCTATATTGATCGTGTATCGACTCAATTTCTTATAGCACAAGCTATATCTGGTCGTGTAAAATTCATGATAAACATTAAGCATCCCAACACACGAGCATAATCCAATTGTGATATGCTTTGGCCTTTGTTCTTTGCTAATGCAAGATTCATGTCAATTGGAGTCTTTGCAACTTTAAACCCTAAGTGCTTGAATTTTTCAAGTATTGTCTTAATATAATGAGATTGAGGAGCTTATGGATCTTAATCCCAGAATTAAATCAGCAACTTCTAAGTCCTTCATATCAAACTTGCTAGTTAGCATACGCTTAGTCGCATTTATGTTGGCAATTTCATCAATCATTATCAACATATCATCCACATATAACCAAACAATGACTATGTGATTCAGAACATTTTTAATGTACACACATATATCACATTCATTTTTCTTAAAACCATTTGACAACATTGTTTGGTCAAATTTCGCATGCCATTGTTTGGGTGCTTGTTTTAGTCCGTAAAGGGACTTAACAAGTCTACATACCTTCTTTTCTTTAACTGGAACCACAAACCCTTCAGGTTGTTCCATGTAGATTTCTTCCTCCAAATCTCCATTTAAGAAGGCCGTCTTAACGTCCATTTGATAAATTTCAAGACCATAAACTGCAGCTAATGCTTCTAACATTCGTATGGACATAATTCTTGTAACTAGATGGTATATATCAGAGTAGTCAAGACCTTCTTGTTGTCTATACCCTTTGACTACAAGTCTTGCCTTACATTTATCAATCGTGCCATCATATTTCATTTTCCTCTTAAAAATCTATTTAGAACCCAAAGGTTTATTTCCAGGAGGAAGATCAACCAATTCCCATGTATGGTTGTTTAATATGGACTCTATTTCACTATTGACTGCCTCTTTCGAAAACAATGATTCCAAAGAAGACATAGCTTCTTTAAATGTTTGAGGCTCATTTTCAATAAGAAAGTCACAAAATCTGGTCCAAATGAAGTAGACGTTCTTTGACGTTTACTACGTCTTGGATCCTCCTGATTAAATGTACTTTCTTTTGTTTCTTCCCGAGGTCGTTTAGATCCTTCACCAATCGACTAACATTCCTTTTTATACGGATATATATATTTTCAAAGAACTCAGCATTATCTGATTCTATAGCCTTATTATTATGAATGTCAGGATTTTCTAATTTATGAACTAGAAATCGAGATGCTTTATAATTGGTCGCATATCCTATGAAAACACAATCAACAGTTTTCGATCCTATTTTTTACCCTCTTGGGTTTAGGAACTTGCACTTTTGCCAAACACCCCCACACTTTAAAATAATTAGAGTTGGGCTTCATTCCTTTCCATTTTTTATAAGGAATGGATTGTGTTTTGCTATGGGGTACTCGATTTAGTATCCGGTTAGCCGTAAGAACGGCTTCCCCTATTAAGTTCTGTGGCAAACAAGAACTTATCAACAATGCGTTCATTATCTCCTTTAATGAACGATTCTTTCTTTCCATAATCGCATTGGATTGGGGGGGGCCGTTATTTGATGAACAATTCCATATCTAAACATATTTCTTCAAAAGGAGATTCATATTCACCATCCCTATCAGTTCTTATCATTTTGATTTTCTTGTTAAGTTGCGTTCAACTTCATTTTTATAGCTTGAATGCGTCTATTGCTTCATCTTTACTATTAAGTAAGAAAACGTAGCAATATCGAGTACTGTCGTCAATAAAAGTTATGAAATACTTCTTTCGCGAGATAGTTTTGACTTCATATCGCAAATATTTGTGTGAATTAAGTCTAACGGATTTAAATTCCTTTCAACTGACTTATAAGGATGTTTAACATACTTAGGTTCTACACATATTTGACATTTTGATTTGTCGCATTCAAACTTAGGCAATACTTCAAAGTTAATCATTTTCCGCAAGGTTTTATAATTGACATGACCCAACCGTATATGCCATAAATCATTTGACTCAATTAAGTAAGAAGAAGCTGAAATTTTATTATTATTCTCAACAACCATTACATTCAGCTTGAAAAGGCCCTCAGTGAGGTAACCTTTTCCTACAAACATCTCATTCTTTCTTATTACAACCTTATCAGATACAAAGACACATTTAAACCCGTTCTTAACAAGAATTCCAGCAGAGACTAAGTTCTTTCTAATCTCGGGAACATGAAGGACGTTGTTTGGAGTCACCACCTTGCCAGAAGTCATTTTCAAAAATATCTTCCCATATCCTTCAATTTTGACTGTTGCAAAATTTCCCATATAAAGCGTCTCTTCGGGTCCAACGGGGGCATATGTAGCAAACGCTTCTCTAACGGCACAAACATGGAGAGTGGCTCCAGAATCAATCTACCACTCCTTAGGATTTCCCACCAGGTTGTATTCAGAAAGCATAGCATACAAGTCATCAACATCTTCGTGCTTTTCAACCATGTTCGCTTGATCCTCCTTCTTGTCTTTCTTCGGAGAACGACAATCTGTAGATTTGTGTCCAGCTTTCCCACAGTTGTAGCAATATCTGTTGAACCGTTTCTTGCTTGGGTTGCTTTTCGGTCCAGAAGCTTGCTTCTTATTTCTCTTATTTTGAGGAGTATCCTCAATAATGTTTCCTCCCATTATTGTTGAGTTTCCACGACCTCTCTTTTCAGCAACTTTGTTGTCTTCTTCGTTTCTCAACCGAACAATGAGATCTTCAAGCGACATCTCCTTGCGTTTGTGTTTCAGGTAGTTTTTGAAGTCCTTCCACAAAGGAGGCAACTTCTCAATCATCGCTGCAACTTGGAATGCTTCATTAATGACAATGTAACGACCCGACCGGTAATTTTTAGAATTTGCGACCCGATCCCCTATTAACTATTTTCCCCATGTTTATTTATGCTATTTTGAATTGCCGGGATGTTCGGTTTTGAGTTTCGAAGAGTTTTGGGACACTTAGTCCCTAAATGAGAGCTTAAGTTTTGGAAATTTGACCGTAGTCGGAACAGTGTGAAGACGACCTTGGAATGGGATTTTCGATGGTTCCGTTAGCTCCGTTGGAGGATTTCGAGCTTAGGGGCGTGATCGGATTGTGTTTTGGAGGTCCGTAGCTAATTTAGGCTTGGAATGCCGAAAGATGGATTTTTGAAGTCTCCGGTCCGATAGTGAGATTTTGATCCGTGGGTCGGAATGAAATTCCGGAAGTTGGAGTAGCTCCGTAATGTTGAATGTGACGTGTGTGCAAAATTTCAGGTCATTCGGACGAGGTTTGATAGACTTTTTGATCGAAAGCGTTTTTTGAGAATTTTGGAGTTCTTAGGCTTGAATCCATGGTTAATTCGAGGTTTCGATGTTGTTTTAGGTGTTTTAAGGATTGGTACAAGTTTGGACAGTGGTATTAGACTTGTTGGTGCTTTTGGTTGAGGTCCCTGGGGCCTCGGGATGATTTCGGATGGTTGACGCAAGGAATTTTGGAGTTGGAGTTGCAGCTTCAGCTGGTTTTCTGTCATAACCGCACATGCGGTTTGGGTCCCGCAGGTGCGGAGCCGCAGAAGCGGAATTAGGGAAGTCCAGCAGGAGCCGCAGGTGTGAGAAGGATATCGCACCTGCGATACCGCAGGTGCGGAAAATGTGTCGCAGAAGCGGATTTTTGGGACGTTAGTGATTTTCGCAGATGCGGTCGATTCTCCGTAGAAGCGGGACCGGAGGTGTGGTCCCTTGACCGCAGAGCGGAACAACTGGGCAGAAAAGGGGACAGAACCGAGGGTCTGTTCAAAAACTTGGAAAAATTGATTTGGGAGCTCGGGATAGGCGATTTTGAGAGGGATTTTTACCTGGGTGTTTTGGGTAAGTGATTCTTACTCATTTTTTATTGTTTTCCACGAATCTATGCTTAAATTCATCCTTTAAATTCGAATTTGGGGTGGAAAAATTGAAGAAAAGTTGGAAAAGGTTCTTAGACCTAACAATTGAATTTGGATCACTATTTTGATGTCGGATTGGGATAATTTTGATATAAATGAACTCGTGAGAGTGTGAGGATTCTAGAAATGTAAATTTTACCCAATTCCGAGATGTGGGCCCGAGGGGCGTTTTGGTCATTTTACCTAATTTCACGTATTAGCTTAGAGTTTATTTGTAGAATCAGTTACTTGAAGTATTATTTACATTATGCAATTGAATTGAATAGATTTGGGCCATTTGGAGTCGAATACTCGTGGCAAGAACGTGGTTTCGGGTTGATTATTGAGCCGGTTCGAGGTAAGTTGCTTGTCTAACCTTGTGTAGGGGACATTCCCCTTAGGATTGATATTGTGATAATTGAAATGCCTTGTACGTGAGGTGACGAGTGCGTACTTGTGCTAATTGTTGGAAATCCGGTTTTTCATTAAAAATAGCCTTAAATTGTGTTCTTCCTTTTCTTGCTTACTCTACTTGGAATTTAAGCCTGCTGTTAGCCTAGGAAAGCATGTCTAGTTGACTAAATTGCTCTGTTTGCTTTAACTGCCTTAATTGTATTACGTGAAGCATGCTAGGTTAGAATTGCCTGTTTTACTTTGGTATGAAGTTGAGCTTAGTTGAGTATTCCCTTGTTATTATTATGTGTTTTACTTTGGGACTACGAGAAGGCATCCCGGGAGATCCCCTGTACGTATTTATGATCGAGCTGAGGTGCGGGATACCAAGAGATCCCTGGCACGTATATTTAGGATACAAAGACATCCTCGGGATACCAAGAGATCCCTGGCATATATTGAGGATACCAAGAGATCCTCGGGATACCAAGAGATCCCCGGGTATATATTGAGGATACTAAGAGATCCTCGGGATACTGAGAGACCCCCGGTTATTATCCTTGTGAATGTTTTGCTCTGTATCAATTGTAGTTATCTTTATAACCTGTGATACTTTTACTGCTGCACTTATTTATACTGTTCTTATCCACACTATCGAACTTCATATTTTAACCTCAGTAGGGCCTTGACCTTCCTCGTCACTACCCGACCGAGGTTAGGCTTGGCACTTACTGAGTACCGCTGTGGTGTACTCATGCCCTTCCTGCGCATGTTTTTCATGTGCAGATCCAGGTACCTCTTGTGACGACCCAGCCGGTCGTCTCATGAGTTGCCGGTCTGTTTCCCCCATTTCTGCTTCTTATTGCTTTGTTCATCTGTGTTTCGAGGTATCGGGTTGGTTGGATCGAATCCGGATTGGTTCTGGTGAAGTTTGAGACGCTTAGTCTCTTTTAAGAAGGTTTAAGTTGGAAAAGTCAACCGGATGTTGACTTATGTGTTAGAGGGCTCGGATGTGAGTTCCGATGGTTCGGTTAGCTTCGGAAGGTGATTTATGACTTAGGAGGGTGATCGGAATTGGGAGCTTTGGGCAATTTTGAGGAGAGAAATCAAAGAGACTTCGTTGAGGTAAGGATTTTGGACTTGAAACACATTTCTATGGTAGAATTTCATGAATTAAGGCTGTAATTAGGAGGATTAAAGGGCTAAAAATGGAGGTTTAGGGCTTGAGTTTAAGAGGCTTTTAATGGGGGACTTGAGGGGTCATTTGGACTCCGATTTTGGTGTTCTTTATATGCATAGACTCATGGGGAGATAAGGAACCCGTTGATGTAAAAAATTTTGAGTTTCGAGAAGTGGGCCCGGGGCTCGGGTTGCTAATTTCGGGATTTTTGGTATTTTTCGATTGTTTTCGCTTGGGCTTTGTTCCCTTAGCATAGTGTGACGTATTCATTCTGATTTTGACTAGATTCGACGCGAGTAGAGGCCTATTGGAGAGGCAAAGGCGTCGCGGAGTAGTATTTCATCGGTTTGAGGTAAGTAACCATTGTAGATTTGGAACTGAGGGTATGAACCCCGGAATTTGACTTGATTTGATAGATACGGTGGCGCACATGCTAGGTGACGAGCGTGTGGGCGTGCACCGGTAGGGATTCTGACTTGGTCCGTCCCGTAGCGGCTATTAAGCCGCGTATCTTATTGAGAAATGTTATATTATTCTAGATTTTGGACCCTTATACTGTATTATGGGCTTTATGCCATGTTTGGTGCCTCGTGCCGATCTGTAGCAACCCTTAGGGGCATTTTAACTATTTTCCTCACTTTACTTGTTAAAAGCATAGCCTCAGTCCTATTTTTACCTGTTAAATGTTTAAAACTGGTTTTATCATTCTACTCCTACTGTGAGGACTGTCCCTAAGTTCTGTTGTGATGCCCGAGAGGCTGTGAGGCTAATGACTAAGACGGGTTGAGAATCTTATGGTGAGGATATTATATGTATATATATGGATCAGGTTGCACGCCGCAGCGATATAATTATATGGATCGGGCTACACGCTGCAGCGATATTTATATGGATCGGGCTGCACGCCGCAGCGATATATATATTGGATCGGGCTGCACGCCGCAGCGATATGACGCTTGGGCTGTAGGAGCCCCTCCGGAGTCTGCACACCCCCAGTGAGCGTAGTCGATTGTAAATATATTGGACCGGGCTGCACGCCGCAGCGGTTACTATAATTTCTATTGTTATGAGATTGGATTAGCCGAGTGCTGAGACTGAGTACTGAATGACGAGAGCTGAGTCACGAGTGACTGAGAGGCTGCCCGAGGGGCCGTATTCTGAGTGATCCTTTGCCCGAGGGGCCCTGTTATAATGTTTCCACTGTTTTCACTCTTCCTATAGATAAGCCTCTGTTGGATATATTGTCAAGTAACTGATTTCAAAGTTTTAAACTGAAAATGATGAATTTATGACAGAACTGATTTTAAAGTTATATGTTTTGAACTGCTCGTCACTGCTTTCAGTCCATTATTTACTTTAGTTACTTACTGAGTTGGCGTACTCACGTTACTCCCTGCACCTTGTGTGCAGATCCAGGTGCCCGAGTGGCCGAGTGAGAGCTTTTAGCTATTTTCCAGTATTTGCCGGGGATTTCGAGGTAGCTGCATGGCATCCGCTGCCCTGATTTCTCCCTTCTATCTTATTACTTTCCGCAATTCTAGACTATCTATGTAGTAGGTTGTTCAGACTTGTATTAGAGGCTCTAGACTCGTGATACCAGATCAGTGTGGGCTGTGTAGTTTCTATGTGTTGTTGACTTCCACATATCTACCTTGCTGTTTTAAACACTTATTATGATAATTGGTAATTTAACCGTGTTAGCAAATGATTTATTAAATGAAAATGGGTTGTGGTTTGATAGTTGGTCTGGCTTGCCTAGTAATGTGATAGGCACCATCACGACTGGTATTTGGGGTCGTGACACCTCTACTCAGACTTACTATCCTTGAGGCGAGGCGATCTTACGGAGACTTCGAGGTATATCTGCCGCGTCCGCAGACCGAGGAGTCTCTCTCTCCATTCTCTCTTGTAGTGATAGCCCTTCTATCTTTACTGTTGATGTGGACATTCCGGAGTTAGAGAATTTTTACTATATTCGTAGCGTGTGATTCATGTGTTTCCAGGTTTTAGGAATATGTATTAGTTTTTGAGAGTTAACGTTGTGTATGCCGAGCGGCACTCTTAAACGTTGTTTTATTACTCTATCTCTGTTTTAACTTGTTTCCTTCCGCAAATTTGGTTTATTTTTCCGCATTTTAGGCTTACCTAGTCGTAGAGACTAGGTGCCGTCACGATGGTTCACGGAGGGCGAACCGGGGTCGTGACAAGTTGGTATCAGAGCTCTAGGTTCATAAGAGTCATAAATCACAAGCCGGTTTATTAGAGTCTCGCTAATCGGTACGGAGACGTCTGTACTTATGTACGAGAGGCTATGTAACCGTTAGGAAAATTCTACTTCGTTTGATTTCCTTGTCGTGCGAGATGTTTGATATCACAATTCTAAACTTCTGTCTTCTATTCTCTCACAGATGGTGAGGACACGTGCTACTCGAGATGATCAGGCACCCGCGCCCCCTACTAGAGCCGTCAGAGGCCGGGGCCGAGGTAAAGGCCGAGGACGCGCTCGTGGTGCAGCTAGAGCACCCGCGCGAGCTGCCGCCGAGGTACCACCAGCAGTACCAGCCGGAGTCGAGACACCTGATGCGTCTGCTACTACTACTCTAGCACTCCAAGAGACTTTAGCACAGTTTATGACTATGTACACCACTCTAGCTCAGGCAGGGTTGCTTCCCCTTGTTGCAACTACGTCCCAGGCCGGGGGAGGAGCACAGACTCCCCCCGCCCGCACTCCTGATCAGCGAGTGCATGTTGATCAGGTCCCAGAGGCTATTCCTGTACAGCCGGTAGCCCAACTCAGCCCGAGGAGAGGGTAGTAGTTTCAGAGGAGGAGCAGAAGAGGCTTGAGAGGTTCAAGAAGTATCAGCCTCCGACTTTTAGCGGGCTAGCCTCAGAGGATGCCCTTGGATTTCTTGAGGAGTGCTACCGTATCCTCCGTACTATGGGCATATCAAGATCGAGCGGGGTTTGCTTCACTACCTTCCAGCTTCGAGGAGCCGCCTATCAGTGGTGGCATGCTTATGAGTTAGACAGTCCGGATGAGGCAGCTTCCCTGACTTGGGATCAGTTTTCAGAGATGCTCATGGGGGAGTATGTCCCCCTGAGTCTTAGGGACACCTGGCGCGCGAAGTTTGAGCATTTGTGCCAGTGTACTATGACTGTCTCAGAGTATGTTATCCGTTACACCGATTTGGCTAGACATGCACCAGCTTTGGTCTCTACGGTTCGTGAGAAGGTTCGCCGGTTTATTGAGGGGCTTATTCCCAGCATCAGGTCTAGCATGGCTCGTGAGTTAGAGATGGATATATCTTAACAGCAGGTGGTGAGCATTGCTAGGAGGATTGAGGGTATGCATGCTAGGGATAGAGAGGAGAGGGAGGCCAAGAGGTCTCGAGAGTCGGGCTATTATTCTGGTGCCCGTGCCCTAGCTGCAGGTCGTCATGGTAGGGGTCATGTGAGTCGCCCCGTTCATTCAGCTCTTTCAGCAGCCAGTGGTATTCCAGCTCCACCCAGGCCTTAGGAGCCTTATTATGCACCTCCAGTATCTAGTGCACCTCCTGCACGAGGTGCTTCC